>NC_057717.1:22321506-22331705 GCF_004010195.1 Chiloscyllium plagiosum | reverse complement strand
TTTTCGGAGGGGCGTCTGTCGACAGTGTTGTAATGATGCAGCGTTGTTAGTGTAGGGGGTATAGTGGAGGTGAGAGAAGCAGAGGGAGGGGGGAAGATGCTACATGCAGCAGTGAGAATGTTGGAGCATGAGCCTTGTTCGGGGGTAGGTGCTATAACAGATATACAGTGAGAGTGAGGGAGCAGAGAGAATACGGTGACCCTTATCCTGACAGAACGGGGAAGGCTATTGATGCTTGTCCTGTATTGCTGGACATTTCTTCAGACCGCAGATACTGCACTCAACTGGGTGGTGAGCTCAGATCATGGTCGTTGGGTCTGGTGGTTTGGCCCCCTCTGGGAAGAGAATGCTCCCCCTATGTACTAGCCCATTCACCAGGAACTCCGTGCCCCTGTGGACAAACTGTGGTGTAATTGCCCCTTATCTGCCATGCTCGGGGTAAACTTTGCAGGGCAGTTCCTAATAGAGAAAGCTCAAACATGTGCCCATTGGCCTTTTAAAGCTGGCCGCAGTGCCAGGGATCACGGAATATCCAGGGGTATCTGAGCGATGGTGAGTACCGCCAGCCATAACGGGTGTTAGAATCAGTCTGGCATTGAATGAGAGGGACACCATGGGGAGGGGTGGGTAGTTAATGAGGTGAGTTCGATACGATAGCACCAGGAAACTAGCTCAGCCTCGTGTTGACGATCCCTCTATCAGAATCAACGAACATGGCACTGAGACAAATTATTGTTAGATTCAGCCCAATGGGTCGAAGTCTGTGCTGACCCTACTCCCAGTTACAATGCTGCAGAACAAATGTTAATCCAAGATTCTCCTGAACTCCCACCAATATCCCATTCACCAATCATTCCTGGAAGCACTGGCTAATGTTACAGGATACTGTACGCTGGACAGTGATCTCATGCAGTGTTACTGAGAAACGTACTGGGGTGGTGGACACAGTTCCACACCCTGGTTGCATGTCTCATATGGGTTTTTCGATCAATACACTGTTGTGGTCTGCATACCTTTCCACTCTGTGTAAATTGGGGGTTTTATTGTACAGTACACCAGTCCGGTCTGCACACTGTATCATACTGAACACATATCTCATCTAGGTTTATAGATCAATCACTTCAGAGGTCTGTACAGTGTTCTACTCTGGACCGATTCCATGGTTGTGTTCAGCAGTACACGAGCATGGTCTGCACAGTGCTCCATGCTGAACAGATATCTCCCCTGGGTTTATGGTGTCTGGGCTGGTTCTCTGAGGTGGATTGAGAATGTGATAGAACCAATGACTTCAACTGATATGGCGATGCTTTTACTTTTGTTCTCATTCTTGTGGTTAGACCCTCCAAATTCTGACTCCACCGGCCAGTCCCATTCTTCAATCTATCTCCATCGTTCAGTAACGTGTTGTCCCATGTGTTATTGTCCATTTCAAATGTGAGTAAAACTGTTCTATTTCCCTGGCTCACCCTGGAGAATTGTGATTCACTGCGATAAACCTCAGTAAGGTCACTCCTCAGACTCAACACTCCAGGGAATATAGCCCCAGCCTATTCATACTCTCCGTGTTGCTCAACATCACCCACTCCGAACACCAGCAACATACTTGTAAAAGTTTTCTGCACTCTTTCAAATTTAACAACATCTTTTCTAAAGCAGGGAGAACTGAATTCAAGGCAGTATTATGGAAGTCGCTGAACCTCGTGTGTTGGCGAAAGTGAGTATTGCAGGTAGTGAAGATTAGTATCATAATATGGTGCTGGAAAAGCACAGCAGGTCACGCAGTGTCCGAGGAGCAGGAAAATCGATGTTTCAGGCAAAAGCGATCTCGGATGCTGCCAACCTTGCTGGGCTTTTCCAGTACCACACTCTGAACCCAGTGTATATCCCAAATGGTCTCCTTCTTCAAAGACCGCAATTTTCCCTCCCACGTGGTCGACGATGCCCTCCAGCGCATCTTATCCACTTCCTGCACCTTCGCCCTTGAATCCCACCCTTCCAAACGCAATTAGGAAATAACACGCTGGTCCTCATCTTCCTCCCTACCAAACCTCTAGATGCAATGCATCATCGTCCCCCATCTGGACCATCTACAAACAGACCCCACCACCAGGGTTATATTTCCCTCCCCACCCTACCTGTGCTCCATAAAGAACATTCCCGGCGCGACTCCCTTGTCAGGTCCACGCCACCCACCACCCACCCTCCCATTTTGGCACCTTATACTGCCACGGCAGGAGTTGTAAAACCTGCACCTTCACCTCTCCCTCATCCCCGTCCAATACCCCAAAGGAACCTTCCACATCAATTGGATTTTTGCCTGCACTTCCACACATGGCACCTACTGTATCCGTTGCTCCCGATGTTAACTCGTCGACATTGGGGAGACAGGACACCAACTTACGGAACACTCCAGAGAACATCTGTGGGACACCCGCACCAACCAATCACACCCTACCGTAGCTGAACACTTTAACTCCCCCTCCCACTCCGCCATGGACATACACGTCCTGGGCTTCCTCCACCTCCACTCCTTAACCACCCGACGCCTGGAGGAAGAAAGCTTCATCTTCCGCCCTGGGACCCTGAAACCACATGGGATCAATGATGATTTCACCAGTTTTCTCATTTCCCGACTCCAACCTTATCCCAAATCTAACCTTCCAACTCAGCACGGCCCTGTTGATGTGTCCTACCCGTTCATTATCCTTCCCACCTATCCCTTCCACCCTCCTCTCCGACATACCACCTTCATCTCCCTTCCCACCAACCCCACCCCATCCCATTTATCTCTTAACACCCTTGGGCCTCAAGCCTCTTTTCCAATGAAGGGTTTACACACAAAATGTTGATTCTCCTGCTCCTCGGATGCTACCTGACTGGCTGTGCTTTTCCAGCACCACATTCCCGACTCTGATCTTCAGCATCTGCAATCCTCACTTTCTCCCTTGAGTTAGTGTATCCAGAAATGTCCTCACCAGACATCTTATGCAGCTAGTCTGACATTTAAACCCTGTCTCCTTTTATAGACAGAGTGGGACATGAACAAACCTCCAATGCTCTTACAGTACCCGTACATTCAAGGAAAAATATTTTTAAAATGTACGATTCATAGTCCATCCAGTAACCCTCATACATTCCATCCAGACTGAGTAAATATTCCCTTTTATTGTGATATGAGATTGATGTAAGGAAGGGGTTAACTGAGCCTGTTTGTTCAGTGATTGTGATTAATGTCAGTCTCCATGGGTTCTAAATGCCCCAATGGAGAGTTCCCATCTTTTAATCATAAATGAGTGCCATTCAATGTGTTATGCCATAGTATGAGCGGGAGAATCACTAACAGCACTAACAGGGATCAGCAGCTCCATACAGAAGCGAGGAGAGATCAGAATCTGAGAATATTCGATTGGAATGTTCCAACAATGGATCAGAATAGGAGAACAATAGACTGGAATGTTCCAACAATGGATCAGAATCTGAGAACATTAGACTGGAATGTGCCAACAATGGATAGGAGTTTATCCTATTATATTTGATATCTTTCTATGTATTATGGTCGGTTGGCATTATCATGGCGGATCTATTATGCATTTTGCATTATTCAATATTTTTATTATCCTCTCCTGTCTATCGTTGGTATACCTGGTAAGTCTCACTGTCCAGATATTTTTTTCTATCAACCAGTTACGTCTGCATTTGTGTTCTTTCGTGTAGTCCAAGCTTCTTGCCCTCAATAGTGTTCCTGTTGAAACTTTGAATTCAGTTCAATTCCTGTCTCCCTCTTTGCATCTGGCAGTATTACTCATGGGTCTCTATGTTGACCTACTCAGGTTCAGATATGAACCACTGTCTCTCTGCCCTTGTTATTTAAATATTGGGAGTGTGGAGGTCATTGTCGTCTATTATGTTTACAAACTCCATTTTCTTCCTGGGGCTCCATCCCATCCCTGACCAATATTTTTTTTCATTAATTTCTGGGTCTTGGGCATCGCTGGCTGTCCAGCATATTTTAGATTACATTACAGTGTGGAAACAGGCCCTTCGGCCCAACAAGTCCACACTGACCAGCTGAAGCGCAACCCACCCATACCCCTAACCTAACACTACGAACAATTTCCCATGGCCAATTCACCTGACCTGCACATCTTTGGACTGTGGGAGGAACCGGAGCACGCGGA
The DNA here is from genome assembly GCF_004010195.1 of Chiloscyllium plagiosum. Taxonomy (NCBI): domain Eukaryota; kingdom Metazoa; phylum Chordata; class Chondrichthyes; order Orectolobiformes; family Hemiscylliidae; genus Chiloscyllium; species Chiloscyllium plagiosum. Next base: position 22,327,527 of record NC_057717.1, on the reverse strand, counting down.
GGAAACCCACGCAGACACGGGGAGAACGTGCAAACTCCATACAGTCAGTCACCTGAGGCGGAGAATTTAACCCGGGTCACCAGCGCTGTGCTACCTTGCCGCCCATTCCTATTTGCCCTTCAAAATGTGGTGAGCTGCCTTCTTGACTTGCTGCAGTCCACTTGCTGTGGGTTTACCCACAATGCCAGTAGGGAGGGAATTCCAGAAATTTGACCCAACGATTCTGAAGCAACAGCAGTATATTTCCAAATCATGGTGGTGAGAGGCTTGGAGAGGGGGGGAGGTTGGTGCGTGTAGGTGAAACATGCAAGTTGTGTTTGAAACAGACGAATCACAAATTTGGTGATCCCTTTGACCATGAGCTGATTCCTGACACCATGCCCTGACCATTTTAACTGTAACTACTCACTGCTCCAGAATATACTTCACTGTCTTAACTCATCTGCTGTTTGAATCTCGAACTGTGAAATACAGACTTAATGATGACAACAATCTGCTGCTGACACTCAGGTTGAAACCTGCAGAAACAAATCTGATTCGAACTCACACCCAAATTCCATCCATCTGACATTGCTGTGCACACTGATCTATATCGCTATTGTGTCTGGCAATGTCTTCATTTTAAAATTCTTAAGCACTTTAACTCATCTGTTCATGAAACTTCCCTCAGTCTCTCTGTGTCGTTTATCCAAATCCCTGCCAGTGGTTCATATTTAATCTGTTTTCCTTCACGTGTATTTTCTCTCATGCAATTATTTTTGCATTCAACACCCAAATGCATCACACACACGCACCTGCACACACACACACACACACACACACACACACACACACACACACACGTGCATGACACACACACAGACACAAACACATGCATGCTTGCACACATGCACATGCACACACACACCTTCACTTATACTGGTCCAATGGAGATGGAAATCGTCCCATTTTAGACAGTAATCTGTTGTGTGTATCATTCCCATATGATAATAAAGTTTTGCAAAACTCCCCATGCTGGGCAGATAGTGCAGTTTACTGAGCAATACACTAGCATAGCGTGCACAGCTCTCCATGCTGGGCTGTCATCTTGTCCCAGCGTACGTTGTTTGAAGTGTTCTGTGAAGCAGGTTCAGAATTTGATTGAACAAACCATTTCAATTCACCTGAAAATACCTTTATTCAATGTTCTCATTTTTATAATTTTGCTCTCGAAGGATTCACTCCTCCAGTTAGTCCCACTGCTCTGTCTTTTTCCCCATATTTCCACAACAGGTTCTCAGGTAATTAACTATTTGTTTCTGTCTTTAATGTGAATCTCTCTGTCCCTCTGTACCTTTCCGTGACCCTTGTTTCTGGCTCCCTAGTGTATCACTGCTGGCATCGTGAAGCTCAGAAACAATGAAATGGTGTGTATCAGACTGTTGTTCATTCCCAGTGTGTCCCATGTGGTGCTCCATGGACAATGGGGTGTATATCAGGCTGTTTGTATCCCTATCGGAGGAGTTATCTGGGGAGTTTAAGGTGAAAAAAGCATATGAGCTTGAGCCAGAAGCCGACAGACAGTGTTTCAAGAATTTAAAAAAAGGGTCCCTGATTTAAACACAAGTTGAGTTTGAAAGAATCAAAGTAATTTTGAAAGGTGGGTAAGGGTATAAAAATCTGAGCTAACCTATGACACTCTTAGGAAGGTTCTTTTTTCGAAGGAGTTCAAAAATTCACTTTCTGCTGAGAACTCACGAGAAGAGCAGAGTTACAATGGCAAGATTAGAAGCAGAAATGGCTGATGATTATGAGTTCGTCCATAAATCAAAGTTTGGATACCATGATGGATTGAGAAGAATGTATGAGAACTTCTTAAAATATACACCTGTGAGAGTAAGGTTGACTGGCATAGGCCAGGAGTAGTAGGAAAAGACGTTACAACATTAAGAGGTGCAGAGGCATGTAATTTCTTGATGCTGAGAAATGAGGAGACATGTCATTCAGAAGAACTATTGGAGAGATGCAAATTGCTCCATTATGTAACGTGTGATTGGTATGTCCGGTGAAACCATCAACAGAAGTATTTCACAACTGGGAAGGAGACTTTGAGCTTGGTGTTGGTGTCACAACATTTCAGCATTTAACTTGCAAATAACGTGCCCAAGACAAATCTATATACGATCATAACGTCTAAACGTCTTTGGAGAAATTTAGGGAGAAAACATCTGGTCTGTTCAGATATAGGTTTTTATTGCTGCCATTCGATTTGGAAGTTATACAGGTGACAGGACAAGAAACTGTACTTGCTGACAGGAGGGAAGATCTTGAGCTGTCTCTAACAGAAGGAACAAGGCATTCTCAAACAGATAAGATCAAGGGTAAACAGATCATCAGCAATTCGTAGCTGGTTTTAAAAGAAGTGGTCACAGAGTGGATGGTGGATCTGTGTGAAATATTCCATAAGTCTCTGGATTAAAGGAGTGATCCAGTGAAACTGGAGTCCCTCCAATGTGGCGCCTGTCTTCAAGAAACGAGCGAGACTGAAAGAAGGACTCACTTAGCCGAACCATTATTGCTGGGAATCTGTGAGCGTCTGTTATTAAGGAAGGGACTGCAGAGCATTTAGAAAAACTTCACACAGAGTCAGCATGGTCTTGTTAAAGGCGAAATACATTTTGCCTGTAAAATCATGCAAAGTTTTTTTTCTGGAAATCCATGAGAATGTAACAAGTGGCCTTGATAAAGGGGTACTGGTAGACATGAGGCTTTCCAGAGATTTTCCACAAGGTGTCACAAAATAAAGGTTCTTACGCAAGAGAGAAGCTCATAGTATGATGGATAATGCATTAGCATGGGATGATACTTGGTAAACACTTAGAAATTGGAGAGTCAGGATTCATCGATCTTTATGAACAAAATGTATCTGCTGGAGTACAAGAAATATCAGTCCGATGGCAACAGCTGCTTACACGAGCTGCACTCAGCTCCTGACGGCGGGAGCCGAGTGCGATATACATTCGAGTTTGAGGATGACACTGACAACCAAAAGGCAAGCTGTTATTAAATGGAGAGGACTCCCAAAAAAGAAGCATTACAGCGGAGTGGCGTGTTTCTGTGTCTGAAACATAACGTCAGCATGTTGATGCAGAAATGTTGATTCATTAGACTGGTTCCTGGGATGAAAGGATTGAATTATTGAATACATCAAAAATGCTGAGACAATTATTCATTATGGTTTAAATGAATGAGGGTGTCATTACTGAAACGGACAAGATGCAGAGGAGGCTTGACAAGGTCGGTGTTGAGAATATGGTTCCACACCAGGCAGAGTGTCGAAGTCAGGGATGTAGATACAGAATAAGGAATATCGATTTCAAACTGAGATGTAAAGAAATGTCTTCTTTCAGAAGGTAGTGAATGGCTGGAATTTCCTAACGCCAAGAGTTGTGGATGTTGGGTCACTGATTGCATTTACAGATGGGTGGATTGGTTTGTGACATTTCAGCGAGTTGAGGGATGCAAGGGGTTAGCAGGAAAGTGGAGCTGAACCATGGAGTAGATCAGCCATGTTCTTATTGAATAACAGCACAGGTTCCTATTTCTTACGTTCTTATTTATGTTTTTGGAAAATACTTGATTATTTTCCTGGAAGTCATAATGTAAAATGTTGCATTCAGAGACAGCAGAGGATTTGTCTGAGTTGACCATGTGTGGGGCAGGGGCGGTATTCAGTGCGAATCTGGGTCTGTAACATGACTGACATCAGGAGCATAAGTTACAGAGAGGAGAAGCCTGAAAAGGGGGAGTGGGGGAGGGGGGTCTCTGTCTGACCTAGCCTGGATTTTCCAATACATTTGCCAAACTACACCAAGCCATCGGTGTGGCCTCAATCTGCTCCTGCACAACAGGAACGAAGGGCTGAATGGAACATCAGCACATAGGGTTGACGGACACGACTGGGCCAATTGGCACTTTGACACCATTCCACCAGTCAATAAGGTCATGGTTCATCTCATTGTGTTCCCAGCTGCACTTTCCTCTGTTCTCAAATGATCTCCGATTCACCTGTCTATGGAAAAACAGACAAAATCAGCCTCGATATAATATGAAGATTCAGCCCTCCCAATCTTCTGTGTGAGAAAATTCCCACTTGAATGAATTCCCATTTTGTGAATTTCTCTTCACTCCAGTTCTGACTGAGGTTGGAGGGTGTCACTGTTTCCATTTCTAGTCCCACTCCTCCACTGCTCACAACAAACTTTGAATGTAACCAGGTTGGCGATATGGCCGATGATAAAGGTCTAATACTGGGTCAGGTTCAGTTATCAGAACAAGCCAGTTGGATTTCTTCAGTTAGCTACATGTAATTAACAGAACTAACTGAGGAGTATGATGGATATGTGGTCACCAAGGAGCTGGGTTCAATTCCAACCTCAGGTGAGTTTGAACATTCTCCACGTATCTCTTTGAGTTCCCTCCCAATGCTTCAGTTTCCTCCCAGAGTACAAAGATGTGCAGCTTAGAGTGGATTGGCCATGCTCGATTGCACATTGTTGAGAGAGCGTCCCCTTCATGGTAACCTCTGTCAGTGTGGGGGAATTGAACCTGCACTGCTGGCCTCCCTCTGCATCACAGACCAGCCGTCCAGCCAACTGAGTGGATGACAGTGTAACTGTTACAGACAGAAACAAGGACAGGCAAAGGGCAAGAGAAACTTTCATAATATGGAAAATTGTATAATTCAGATAACAGTCCAGATAACAGTTGAGGATAAAATTTCTCTGCTCAGAATTGTCTTTCGTAACGGGACAAGTGCTTAGAAGCAGCGTTTGGCTGAATACAATAAAGTGAGACAAAGTGAAATAGCCAGACTTACTAATTGTGATTGGATATAAAATAAGTGCATATTTTTGCAGGATCTCACGGGGCTGAATGACTGAAAGTTCCTGTACCTGAAATTGAGAATTCTTTTGAACACTATCTGGAATTTTCCATATTCAAAGTGTGTGTGTGTGTGTGAGAGAGAGAGAGTGAGAGACCGCAGATACTGCACTGAGCTGGGTGGTGAGCTCAGATAATGCTCAGGCCTCCTTTGGGAAGAGAATGGACCCCCTGTTCTAGCCCATCCACAAGGAGCTCTGGGCCCCTGTTGAAAAGTCGTGGTGTTAGTTCTCCTTATCTGCCATGCTGGGGGTCAACTATGCAGGGTGGCCCCAAACTGTGGAATTACAACAGTGTGCCCATTGGCCTTTGAAAGATGTCATCAGTGTCAGTGATCATAGAATAGCCAGGGACATCAATGCGATGGTGAGTCCTTTCAGCCATGTTGGCTTGGAGAATCGGGATGGCATTGAATGCGAGGAACACTATGAGATTAAGTGGGTAGTTAATGAGGTGAGTTCGATAAGATAGCACCATGAAACTAGTTCAGTCTCGTACATACAATCCCTCTGTCACACTCAATGACAATGTCACTGAGACAAACTATTGTTAGATTCAGCCCAATGAGTCGAAAACTCTGCTGACCCCACACCCAGTTACAAAGTTGCAGAACAAATGTTCATTTAAAAGTCTCCCTCATCTTTATTGACGCCAATATCCCCTTCAACTATCATTCCTAGGAATACTGGCTCATGTTGCAGATGCTGTCGAAATGTCCTCATTTCAGCATTCTGAAACCTGTGATCTTACTGGAAATTATCTCTCAATCTCCCTTTCGCTTTTTTCCCCAAAATCCTTTTGATTGTTGGTTGTTAAACCGATTTAACCGCCATTCGTCTCTGGTAGGAACTAGGGAATACGGACTAGGCAATGAGGACTCTGTATCAGAGTGATCATCTAACTAGACGGGTAATTTAGAGGCACGGGCTGTGACTCCAAGGCAGTGTTTAAAATCCTACCACAGCCGATGACAGAGCTTAAATTCGAATGACAAAAATTGGAATGAAAGCTAATTTCACTCATGGAAACCAGAAACCGTCAGGATTTATTTTTATTATTTCACTGATAGTCTTTGCTAAAGAAGCTTAACATTATTAC
>NC_057717.1:22316482-22321317 GCF_004010195.1 Chiloscyllium plagiosum | reverse complement strand
GAGAGAGAGGTGGGGGCCAGGTTTAAATTGAATGGATGGAGAAATGGCAAGAAAAAGAGAGGAAATGAAATGAAAAGTGAGCAAAGGGGATGCTGATGATGAACTGACAGTAAAACAAAATGGCAAGTTATCCTCACATTTCCCAATTTTCCCATATTCCTGAATTTCGCGTCCATTTATATTTGTCCCTGTCTAAAGTGAAACGTTATTGCTGGAACAGCACAGCAGGTCAGGCAGCATCCAGGGAACAGGAGATTCGACGTTTCGGGCACAGGCCCTTCTTCAGGCCCTTCTTCAGGCCCTTCTACGTCGAATCTCCTGTTCCCTGGATGCTGCCTGACCTGCTGTGCTGTTCCAGCAATAAAGTTTCAACTTTGATCTCCAGCATCTGCAGACCTCACTTTCTCCTGTCTAAAGTGAGTTAGGTTCCCTGTATCTCTCTTCTCTGAGTGTGATGATCAAATCCATTAGCAATATTGGTGCTGCCCTGAAAGTTGCTGAGATATAGGGAAAGGTAATGTTACATTGTCAACTGATTCTTTGGAGAGTGAAACAGTTACTGTGGGAGTGTGCAGAGATGCAACGGCTTTCTCAGCCAGGAAGAGAAACTCAGGAGTGGAAATAATTTACAACACTGAACCCGTGCAAGTTCCATGTGGGGAATTGACTTGTTCCTGTCATTGGAAAATCAGTGGAGTTTCTGTGGATGCTTATCTCGGGCTTGTATTGTCAGCTGCTGGGTCTGGTGACCCCACTCTATACACTGCATTCACAGAGTGTCTGGGTCCATAGTAAACAAATGGAGATGAGGCTCCGCAGAAACGAAGCTCTATAAATAGGGAGGTGCAGGACAGTACATTATCTCTCCTGGGATTTCCCGGGACATTCCCTGGACCAGGTGTCAGGAATGAAACCAGTTTGTTTCAAAATAGATGTGGTCACTGAGCTGTGTCCCCTCCTTCAGTATACTGGGCAGCCTCACGCACCAGTGACAGGACTGTGCTGATGCTCATCATGAATTAAACTGGATTAATTCTGGAAATTTCCAGGCAGGAGTGAGTAACATATCCATCACCACCGGAGTACAGTCCTCCGATATGTTCACTGGCTGACAGAAACCATCTGTCCGCTGAGAACAATATGTTGTGTCCATCTCCCTGAGGAAGGTACAGAACGATAATTCTAGAAATACAAGGGAACAGAGTGACTGGTGAAAATGTGGAACAGCAGGAAATTAGAATTAATAAAAGGTACGTCTTTCAAAATCTCATTGAATTTAAGGTTGGTATATTGCTGCATCTGATGAGCTACGTCCCAGAGTATTGAAGAGGTGGCAGTAGAGCTATTGAAAGAATTGCTGATTATTCTTCAAAGCTGGTTAGATTCTGGAAAGGATCCTCCAGACTGGAAAGCAGCGATTGTAAACTTAAATATTTAAAACAGGACGGAGAGAGCAAACAGCAAACTAAACAATGGTTAGCTTGATGTAAGCTGCGAGAAAAATATTGGAACTTTTTTTGAGGAATGTGATAACTAGACACTTGGAAAATAATGACATGATTCGGTAGTCAATCTAGATTCAAAAGACAGGAATTGGAAATAACAACCATAACATTTCCAGCATTTTGTCCATACGTTTATTTATTTCACTGATGTCTTTTGGTAAATAGATCTTGCGTTATTATCTGGTCTGGCTTAAGATTGCTTGGTTCTGTACTGCCTGAAAGAATGACCTCGCAGTAAATGGCATTTGGTTAGGTCAATAAATGCTGCCCCTGTCAACGATGCAGACATTCCAAGTAATAACAAAATTAAATGTTAAATAAAGCAAAGAATGATGCAACAGATCAGAAACAATAAAGAACGAGAAAGTGCCAGACAAACTGAGCAGATTTGGCAGCCCCCTCGGGTCGAGAGAAAAATGGAAAAGGCAATTCGAGTCTAATTACCATACATCAGAACTCTACACAGTTGGGAAATAGCGTGATTGATGTTGGTGACACCCAACATCTGTTATGAAGGGGAGAAGGACTGAGTTGAATAGATGGAGAAAGAGAGACAGAGAGAAAGAAGCAAACAAATGAATTGTTGATGATCAGCTGGGATGGAAATAAAAAATGAAATTAAACCTTACTTATGTTTCTCCTGTTCCCATATTATTGATAATTATGACCATGTAAGGTATATGGCAAAGTTCCTGTTTAAAGTTATTTATGTCTGTTTTTCTCTCTTCCCTGAGTGGGATCATCATCCTGTTTTCATTAATGGGATGCTGGGCCAACATTTAATTCCCTTTCCTCATTGTCCTTGAGAAGGTTTTGGTGAGCTGCCTTCCTGACCCACTGCAGTCTGTGGGCTGTTAGTAGTCAGTGCTGAGGTCCATGCAGTTTCTTTTCTTTGAGGCTTTGAATTGACTGATATAACTGAATGGATGGCTTGGCTATTTCAAACTGCAACTGAGAGTTAACCACATTGCTGTGAGTCTGGAGTTACATGTAAGCCCGACCAGCTGAAAATGGTAGATTTCCTTTCCTGAAGGGCATGAGGGTGCCAGGTAGGACAATCAACAATGGTTTCATTGTTTCATTTGATTCTTAATTCCTGATATTTTATTGAATTCAATTTCCAACATTTGCCATTGTGTGATTCGGATCCGGTGTCTAGGTCATTACCTGATTCCCTGGATTAATATTCGGAGATAATACAGCTGGATCATCGCCTCCTCAGTATCTCCAATCAACTCCAATGGCAACAGTGATGTTGTTGTTGATGTGACTTTGCTTCATAAGGCAAATAAATGATTGGCAAAAAATGCCATCCTTCTGATTTTGTATTTATGAGAAGGCGAGATGATGGGAAGTCCTCTTGGTGAAAAGAAGCTGAATGTCTTTGATCATGAGGCACTAACAGAATCCATACAGAGCAGTCGGGTACTGGCAGGTGGGACTGGATTGGGTTGGGATATCTGGTCGGCATGGACGGGTCGGACCGAAGGATCTGTTTCCATGCTGTACATCTCTATGCCTCTATGACTCAGCAAGTAATCAACACAATAAATGAGTAGGCATGTTCATTACAAAATGATTAAAGTGTAAGAGTGAAGACACCGTCCTGCAGGTGTGGAGTGTACTTGAGACAGTATTTTCTTTCATTTATAATCAATGATCTCCTTGGTACAGAGAGACGGTGTGATAGATTTTCACCAGACTAATCCCTGCGGTGATGGTACCATGAGGAGAGTGTGAAGGAAATGAGTGTTTAATCTGTAAACACACAAAAAGAATAAAACGTGATTGCATTAACACTGGAGTGTTATGAATCAACACTCATTATTTCCAAAACAAAACACGGATAGCATTAGATATAACATGTTTTCCATGATATGTGTCTTCACATTTGAACAAATATATAGATAGGAAAGATTTAGAAGGATATGGACCAAGCGCGGGGTAATGGGCTTAGCATGGACGGACATTTTGATTAGCATGAACCAGTTTGTGCTAATGGGCCTGTCTCAGTGTTATAGGATTCTATGACTCAATGATAGTTTACAGATCTCTATGGAGCCCACATGTTGGTTGAGAGAGAGCTCCAGGTTCGGAATGAACTCTCACCGTCTGGATGTCCAATTGGTGTGTGACCCTGCATTGAACATCATGTTGTTCACAAATCTGTCATCAGCCACACTCTGATAGTATTAGCCATTCCCACCAGCTTCTGACCTCCATACAGAACACTAGCCTGTCTTCTCTGTCACAAACCAATCCTTATTTTTTGCTAAAAGCTGTTCATGGCTCAAGTAGACTCTGTCCTTGATGTTTTTCAGAGCATCAATAAAACGGAGCCAGGCTATGATCAGTCTGGTTTGATACAGACACGAAAGGGATTTTCAGAGGCCTTTTATTTATTTTTATTTATATATAAACAGTTGAAACTACAGGCCAAAGTCGTCATGCTTTAGGAGTGACCTGGATAATGAACGGGGAGTTGTCAGCTCTTTTAGCTGACCTAGCTGAGTTGAACTGAGCTGAGCAGTTTTCAGTTAAGTCTTGAACTGGGAAGTTCAACTGGGAGCTGTGTGGAAACTCTCTCTCTTTTCTGCCCTTCAGCTTCAACCCGGAAACATGCGTTCCATTGTGACGTTTCTTCAAGGGAGTTTGATTATTGGGACTATTGTGTGTATTTGGAATAGCATATTTAAGTCTAGCTGGATAGGTTGAATTCTATAGGGGTTCTTTATTCTGTTCTGTGTGTTTCATTGTGTAATTTTGTGAATAACGTTTTTGTCTGATTTAAAATCTCGTCGTCACCCTAGCTAAATTACTCCGGTTAATTTTCATTGGCTATTTACCAAAACAAACTGTAAAGTTATGCTCTGGGCTGCTTGCATAAGAATGTTTTGAGTGGTCTGGCCTCGTCCATAACAGACTGGGGGCTCATTGCTGGACTTTTAACAGCGAGTGGGAGATGCTAGTGTCTTTATTTCGGGTATTAGTTTGATTGGGTTGACAAAGCTTCGAATAGTAATGGCTATTTCAGTCGCCAAACGTTTCCTGGATGTGCATGCAGTGACTTTGGAAATTTTACGAAGAGTGAATAAGACCAAGTTGCAAGAATTAACGGAGAAGCTGGAATTGGAACTGACTGCATCTGTAAGGAAAGGAGAGATAATTACAGCAGTAGCTCGTCAATTAAACTTGCTGGAGAAACCATCAGAATCAGAGATGGCAAGAATTCAGTTGCAAATAAAACATCTTGAGTCAACGTTGAGAGGTAAGGATTGGGCACCCAAAATGAAACATTTGACTTTCGATAAAACGCAGAAAGGGGGCGGG
>NC_057717.1:22308303-22315982 GCF_004010195.1 Chiloscyllium plagiosum | reverse complement strand
TTGCGATAAGGAAATTCGTTTTGAACTATTTGTGATCAGAGACGCGCGGAATGAATCGACCAAATTCAGACTATTTGAATAAATTTGTGGGAATGAAGTAAAAGGACCATTACCATCAGTTAAGGAGAAATTAATAAGTCAGAATTCAGAGACCACCCATTTGGACGATGTGTCAAATTTTAGGGAATGACTAAATTGGCTCGGCAGCATTTAAAAGTATCGCAGTTTTCAGACTACTAACTGGGTTTGAAGGGTTAAAAATGCAGCCATCTTTTAGCACTGATGGTTTTTTTTAAGGGGGGGGGGGGGAGACATGTCACAAAGCAAGTCCATTTTTTGTTTAAAAGCTGTTCCTTCGCTCAAGGAGACACTGCCCTTGTTTTTTTCAGAGGCATAATAAAACGGGGCCAAGCTCCGATCAGTCTGGTTTGGTACAGAGATGAAAAGGATTTTCAGAGGCCTTTTGTTTACATGGAAACAGATGAGACTTCAGGCCAAAGTGGTCATGCGTTATAAGTGACCAGTATAATGAACGGAGATTGGTGAGCTATTTTAGCTGAACTCGCTGAGCTGAGCAGTTTTCAGTTGAGTCTTGAACTGGGAAGTTCACCTGGGAGCTGTGTGGAAACTATCGACTCTTTTCTGACCTTCAACTTCAACCTGGAAGTTTGTGTTCCATTTATACTAGGTTTATTGGGAGTTTGCTTCTTGGGACAGTTGTGTATATACGGAATAGCATAATTAAGTCCAGCTGAATAGGGTGAATTCTGTCTTGATTCTTTATTCTGTTCTTTGTGTTTCATTGTGTAATTTTATGAATGAAGTTTTTGTCTGTTTTAAAATCTAATAGTCAACCTAATTAAATTACTCCGGCTAATTTTCATTGTACACTTACCGAAACAAATTGCAAAGGTATGCGCTGGGCTGCCTGCTTAAAAGTGTTTTGAGTGGTCTAGCCTAGTCCATAACATCTCGGAGATGGAAGATGCATCCTTGGGACTTGGCACAAACCAATCACTTTCCCTCCTCATGATCAGCAAACTACGTTAACATAGCACGTGTGCACCATTAGCATTGGAGCCAGGAGGAACAACATGGAGGAACATTTGAGGACTCTGGATCTATACTTGATGGAGTTTAGAAAGATGGAGGTGGGGGGGCGGGGTCTAATTCAAACATATAGAATACCAAATGGCCTAGACAGAGTAGATGTAGAGAAGACGTTTCCCTTGGTAGATAGACTAGGACCAGAGGGCATAGCCTTACTCCCATCCACAGTCCTGACGAAGGGTTATATCCAAGGCGTTCACTTCTCAAAGCCTTGATGCTGCCTTGCTTATTCTGTTCTTCCAGCTTCCTGCGTGTGCATTTTGGATTCCAATACCTGCTTTTATTTTACATTGTCTTCTTGTATAATAGGCTGGAGTGAGTGAACGCATTGTGCCTCTTGTTATCCAATAGATCTGATGGGCTGAATGGCTTTCTTATATTACTGGGAAACCAGCGAGAGTTGCTGAAGGGGTTCCTCTTTCTTTTAACAGTGGGAATGTTTAGTGTCCAGCAGTGCTTTTGATTTACGTTACCTTTACATTAACAGCACAAGCTTGACTGTTGTCCAGATTTGATACTTTAGTACCTTAGGAGGTTACTTATTGTTCTGAACATTGTATAATCTTCAAAGAACATCCCCATCTCTGATTGTGTGACAGAGCGAAAGACATTGATGAAGCAGCTGAAGATGTTTGTGCCGAAGAAGCTACCGTGAGAATTGCCCACAGAGATATCCAGGGACTGAGAGGATGTATGTCCATTGTGCTCTGAATGACCCAACCGGTAGGGAGTTTACAACTGATTCCCATCAAGTTCAATTTTGTTCAGTCTCCTTGACATCTTGCTCAATCAAATACTGCCGTGATATCAGGGCCAGTCACTTTACGCTGTGTTCATATCTCCTATCCATGTCAATAGGCCAAGGTATATGTGTGGGGAGTGTTTCCTTCTCTCAGGGAGTAGTGATGGTTGGGACCAGACAGTTAGGGAAGGCTACATCACTGAAATGTTTGGGGGGTGCGAGTGGGTTTCAATGGGTTTTGAGCCATCAGAGAGTCGAGGGCTACAAAGAATTGGGCATTAAAGAGAAATTGCGGCGAGTGCAAATCAGCCCTGACTTACTGAATGGAAGGGCAAGTCTGAGGGGCTATGTGGCCTGGTTTTATTACAGTATACCCGATAGTCCAGTCACTTTGTGGCCTCTTCCATATCCTGTGTTGCTGACTTCAAGTAGCTGAATAGATTGAACCTGTTGCTGTGCAACTGGATACTGGTGCTGCATGATCTGGTTACCGTTTTATAGGCCCGAGGGACTTATTGGCCTCCTCCTGTAATTGCATATCAGGCTCCAGGGGCTGAAAAGCCTCATTCTGTTCCGCTGTAACTGAAATCCATATCGACTACATCTACCGCCCATGGAGAAAGTGAGCACGGCAGTTGCTGGAGATCAGTGTCGAAAAGTGTGGCACTGGAAAAACACGGCAGGTCAGGCAGCATCAGAGGAACAGGAGAATCGATGTTTTGGACGTTCCTGATGAATACTGCCTGACCTGCTGTGCTTTTCCAACACCAAATGTTTGAAGTCTACTGCCCCACCTAAGTCAATTTTCCTAGTCACATCATCCAATTACTTTAGGAGAATTGTCAGGTACAAACGTCCTCGCACAAAGCCACATTTCCTATTCCTAATCAAAGCCTGTCTTTCTAAATGCAAGTAAATCTTATCCCTCAGAACCTTCCCTAGTAACTTACCTACCACGGATGTTAAACCTTCTGGTCTATAGTTCCAAGGCTTTTTGTGTTCAGTTCCTCTTGAATAAGGGCACAACATTTGCTATCCTCCAGTCTTCCGGGACGTCACCTGTGGTCAATGGTGATCAACATTATAGGCCAGGGTCCCCGCAAATTCTTCTGGAACCCCTGGAGGTGTTCTTGGATATATCGGGTAAGGACCATGAGATTTATCCTCTTTCAAACATTCGAGTACGTCCAAAACCTCCTCTACTATAATATGGATTGTCCCTAAGATATCACCACTAACTTCCTCAAGTTCTCAAGTCAACATGTCTTTCTCCACGGTAAACATTGAGTAGAAATATTCGTTGAGGACTTCACCCATCTCTTATAGTTCCACACATACTTGTCCACATTGGTCTTTGAGGAGTCCTATTTTCTATCCAGTTATTGATTTTTCTTTTAACATATTTAAAGTAGCTTTTTGAATTCATCCTAATCTTCTCAGCCAAGGCTCTTTCTTGCCCCCTTTTCACCCGACTGATTTCCTTCTTCAGTAAACTTCGTTATCTCTTATATACCTCCAGGGATTCCATTGATCCCAGCTGCCTGGACCTGAGCCACGCCCCAAGTTCGAACATGAACCTGTGGACCAGTTTCGTCCCTCTCCATAACTATTTGAAAATTAATAGAACTATGGTTACTGGTCCCACAGTGCTCCCCCACTGTTAACTCAGTCACCTGTCCGGCCCTATTTCCTAAGAAAATTTCGAGTTTTGCCCCTTCCCGAGTAGGACACTCTGTCTACTGCTTGAGGAAACTTTCCTGACGCTTTTATCAGATTCTATCTCATCAAATCCCTTAACTCTGTCCATTCCAGTTTGTATTTAAAAATTAAAATCCCCTATTATGATAACCTTATTGCTCCTGCAGGTCTCCCCTCTCTTCCTGCATATTTGTTATTGTCATTCCTGTTGACTAATTGGAGGCCTATATTACATCCCCAATCACCTCACCAACCCCTTCCTATTTCTTAACTCCACCTTCAAAACCTCACTGGGTGATCCATCAGTTATTTTATCTCTGATTACTGCTGTGGTACTCCCCTTAATCAGAAATGCAACTCCCCCTCCCCTCCTTCCACCATCTCTGTCTCACCTAAAGCACCTGTACCCTGGCACATTAAGCTGTCAGTCCTATCCATCACTTAGCCATATTTATGTAATGGCTATAATATCGAAGTCCGACCTACCTATCCACGCCCTGAGTTTATCGGCCTTACCTGTAGGCCTTCTTGCATTGAAATAGATGCAATTTAATCCAAAAGGCACTTCGCTGTCGTTTTCCAGCCTAATCTTACTATTTCTGATTACTGTATCTCCTTTCAGCCTCGCACTTGCCTCCCTGCTCTGGAGGATACCACCCCTTTCCAATCTAGTTTAAACCCACCCTTGTAACGCTAGCAAAACTGACCGCCAAGATATTGGTGTCCCCTCCAGTGCAAGTCTCTGACAGTAATCTCCCTCTCATGAGATTACCACTGTCAAGGTTTTTTTTAAAAAATGTTTCTCCTAGCGCTCTGCAATCACGATGCAGGAACTCGTCCCTGTTGCTACGGGTATCATTCGTGTTAACGTGCATAATGATTTCTGGCTGCTCACCCAACTCCTTGAGAATGTTCTGCAGCCACTTTTCTCCTGAACGGTCATCGCCCCCAAAAATCCAAAATGGTCTACTTGTTATCGAGGGGAATGGCCACAGGGGATTTCTGTACTCTCTGACTACTCCCTTTGCCATTCCTGGTGGTCGCACAGCTACTCTCTGCCTGGAACATGACAGGAAGCAAGATACGCCTGTTGGATTAAAGTGTGTTTATTTAAATACAACAGTACTGACAGGTAATGCTAATGAACTGAGGACGATGAACATTGGACTGGAATATTACAGTCATTAAAGGAACATAACTATCTTGGGTGTGGCCACCAGACTAAAGCACTTATCTATGAAGTTCTCAGTATCTCAGATGACCCTGAGTGCATCCTAAGTTAGATTACCTACAGTGTGTAAACAGGCCCTTCGGCCCAACAAATCCACACCGACCCACCGAAGAGCAGTCCACCCAGACCCACTGCCCTACACCTAACACTACGGGCAATTTAGCATGACCAATGCACCTAACCTGCACGTCTTTGAACTGTGGGAGGAAACCGCATCACTCAGAGGAAACACATGCAGACACGGGCAGAACGTGCAAACTCCACGCAGACAGTTGCCCGAGGCAGGATTTGAACCCTGGTCCCGAGTGCTATGAGGCAGCAGTGTTAACCACTGAGCCACCGTGACACCCAGCTCCAGCTCCCTAATACGGTCTCCCAAGAGCTGAAGCTGGGTGCACAGTCCACACGTGTAGCCATCAGGGACGGTGGAAATCTCCGTGAGCTCCCACATCCCACACGAGAAACGTGCGACTGCCCTAACTGCCATCTCGACTGCTGTAGCAATAAAGTTAAAAGGACTTTATTTCAGTTTCCCTGTACATTTTGCTGAGCTGGAGCTGTCCGAAGCCCCTTGTGTGAAAGCCTTCCTGCTAACTCCGCTACAACAGCATGTCTCCCTACCCTTCCACACAGAGGTTTGGTCAGGGAAGGAAGGAGACACGATAGTGATGTAATCTTTAGGCCTTCAGCACTCCTTGACACCTGGCCCCTGACTACCTGCTCCCCAGTGCAGGTCTCTCTGCTTGGCCTTGGAGGGTGTTTTGCTGAGGTCTTCCTTCTGGTAGTGGAGACTTTGTCGATGCAGATCCTCACCCCGACAGGCAATCCGTGTTGTCGCAGTCCTCTCGTACTTTCTATCTATTGCTATCCTTGAATCCCTCGATTGTAATCCAAACTGTGTCTCACTACATAGTGAGAGAGGTTGATGTTCTTGTGAATACAGGGCTATTGGAAAAGAGCTCCATTAGACAAAGGGGCAACAATATGTCTATCCTCTCACTGAGTCTGCTTTTCCTTCGATTAGGTTATATTTATTTTGTTAATCCCCCATTCCACTTTCCTATGATTTCCCGTAACACTTGTATAAAAATCTGTCTGTCTCAGCCTTGAAGATATTTAGTGATCCAGCCTCAACAGCCCTCCGAATTTTCTACAATTTTTTCCCTCTCACTGATGTGAGACTTGGTGGTCTTTTATCTGGTGATTTGCCCACTCTATCTTGCATAAACTTCCAATTCTTTCTCAGCTCCTCTGTCATTTTGCTCAATAGTCAAACGGTCAGTCTCCCTGAATCCAGAAACTGCTTCTCCAAACTGAAGACCGATTCGTAGAATGTATTTAATATATTCTCTGGCTCTATGAACAGGCTGTCCATTGAGACCCTAACACTCTCATTCTTTCCCACGTTATCGTCTTCCCCTTAATAAACCAAAATAAAAATGACTTTGGATACTTGCTAATCTTACCCGCTAAAGTTTTATCAACCCTGCTTCTGCTCCTCCACTGACTTTTTAAGTTTAGCCCTCCACTTTCTATATTCTTTTAGGACCTTCATCGGCCTGCTCACTTGGTACCTGCTTTAATCTTTCTTTTTTCCTCCTGTTCGGAATTTGTGTCGACATCTGAGGTTGTCTGGGCTTGTTTTCCTAAATTTTATCTTCGGTGTAACATGCTGGGCCGACGCTGTCATCAATTCCATTTTAATCAAATGATCCCTCAACCCCCGCTCCACCTTGTTCTGCTACAGTTTCACCCAGAAGCAACTGCACTTTGGCCAGTTCCTGTCATTTTTTTCATAACATTTGTCTACCAAATCCAAAAAGCTTTTATGTTTCAAACAGTTTTGGGGTCTTTTCCTTAGCAAAGTCAAAACGTGTGATATCACGGTCACTGGAGCTATAATGCTCTCGCAGTTCTGCCTGGAACAGCTGACTGGCTTCGTTCCCCACAGTGAGGCCCAGTACTGCACTGCCCATTGTTGTACCTGCTCTATGTTGATAGAAGAAGCTCTTTGGAATAAATTTCAAAGCACCTGCCCCCGCTTAAGAAGTTATCACTGCCGGAATGAATGTTTGGAATTGAAATGCCTGAATATAATGATCCTATACAATAGTTTTTACACATCTCAATAACTTGGTTATATACCTGCTCCCGTACTTTCCTTTATCTGGGGGTCTACAATATATCCCTAGCAGTGTTTCTTTCATGGTTCTGATTTTGAGCTCTAACCACCAAGCCTCATTAGAAGATCCTTTCAAGATATCGTCCTTTCTTACGCCAGTAACTGACTCCATCATTAATAAGGCACCACTACCTCCTCTTTTACCCTCATTCCTGTCCTGACAAAAGTTCTGGTACCACAGAATATTGAGTTGTTAGCCATGACCGCCCTCAAACACATCTCTGTAATGGCAAAAATGTCACACTTCCACATGTCACCTCGTTTCCTTGTCATATGTGTCTGTCTGATAATATTAGCAGCATTCAGGTAAAGCACATCCGACCTGGAATATATCACCTGGAATACTCTGTACCTAGGAGTTCTTCAGTCATTCACTGCTCGTTATCAAGCTGTCCAATTTATGAACCAAAACTGTAACTCTGGGACTGAATGGAAATTTGTTGAATTGTAATTTCGTTTTTCGTAAAAGTGTTCGTCCAATGCAGCTTTCCAGAACTGAACAGTCAGCTCTAAATACAACGTGTTTCTGCTGATTGATTGCCTGCTCAGTGTGCATTACTAAGGGACAGCCCTTAGTAATGGAGAACGTGAGGACTGCAGATCCTGGTGATCAGAGTCGAAAAGTGTGGCGCTGGCAAAGCACAGCCATTCAGGCAGCATCAGAAGAACAGCAGAGTCAAAGTTTTGGCATCTGCCCTTCATGAGAAAGGCATTCC
>NC_057717.1:22292149-22307970 GCF_004010195.1 Chiloscyllium plagiosum | reverse complement strand
TGGATACAGAATTGGCTAGCCCATAGAAGAGGGTGGTGGTAAATGGGAAGTATTCAGTATGGAATTAGGTGACCAGTGGTGTTCCGTAAGGATCGGTTCTGGGACCTCTGCTGTTTGTGATTCTGATAAATGACTTGGATGACGAAGTGGAAGGGTAGGTTGCTAAGTTTGATGATGTAACACCGGTTGGTGGAATTGTGGATAGTCTGGAGGGCTGTTGTAGTTTGCAAAAGGACATTGACAGGATGCAGGACTCAGCTGCTAAGTGGCAGATGGTGTTCAATATGGAAAGTGGGATACGATTCATTTTGGAAGGTCAAAGTTGAATGAAGAATACAGGGTTAGAGGCAGGATTCTTACATTTTGGAGGAATGGGTGATCATATGGGCCATAGCACAGCTCCCACAAAGTTTCTACCCAGGTTTATAAGGTTGTTAAGAAGGTGTGTGATGTGTTCATTAGCAGAGGGGTTGAGTTTAAGAGCTGGAAGGTTATGCTTCAACTATATGGAGCCCTGGTGAGACCATACTTAGAATATTGTGATCAGTTCTGGTTGCCTCGTTATAGGAAAGATGTGGAAGCTTTGATGAGAATGTTGAGGAAATTTATCAAGATGCTGCTTGGACTGGAGGACATATCTTGCAAAGAACATTTGAGGGAGCTAGGGTGTTTTCCTCATTGTAACGAAGAAGAATGGAACGTGACTTGACAGCGGTATACAAGATGATGAGAGGCAAAGATACAGTGGATAGCCAGAGACTTTCTCCCAGGGTGGAAATGGCTATCTCGAGGGTATATGATTTTACGGTAATTGGAGGAAGGTTTAGGGGAGATGTCAGAGGTAGGTTCTTTACACAGACACTTGTGGGTGTGTGCAATGAACAGCCAATAGTTGTAGGAAAACCAGCTATATTAGGGATATTTAAATGGATAGGCACATGAATGATAGTATAATGAAAATATGTAGTTTAGTCTGATGTTAGAGTAGGATAAAAGGTCGACAGAACGTTAAAGGCCGAAGGGCCTGTACAGTGCTGCACTGTTCTATGTTTCCACTTTTACCCAGCTTTTGGATTTTCATCAATTGTTGAATGTGTGAGGGAGTGATGTGTGTGAGATCAGGAAGCTTTGGAGAGGTGTAAGGCCAAAACCTACAGTTATGGTGTACATTGTTACAGTCACCTGAAAGCCAGTATAATAAGTGTTGTTACTTGGACCAGACAGAATCTGCCAAGTTCAGTTATTAATGTGATTTTTGGATTGCCGTTTGCTGCTGGTTACTTCACATAAATTCTACTGTGTGATCCATGTAGTAATCTCTGATCATTCACAGAGAAGTACAATTTTATTTTGATACTGGAGAATGTGAAGGTGACATGTATTGGATATGGCTTTAGAGGTTTCATTGTGAGACACAAGGCACTGCAATAGATTGTCAACTTGTTAACATCTTCACCCATGTCTGGTCCGGGGTGCAGAAGTATGGAGTCTGGGAGGCAGGTCAGGTTTCATCACCATAGGTAACTTGTATGGTGTGATTCTGGCTCTCCATGTCAACACGTCTGCTCTCTGGGCCAGGCTCTGACTGAAGATGAATTTCAAAATCTGGTTGCTGGTCAGCCGTTAGTATTTAACCTGGACAATATTTGTACCTACACTGAGGCCAGTGATAGTCTGTTGGCGGGATCCCCCCCTGCCCAAAGTGGATACCAAATTATTTGTTTTGAAGTAATGTTTGACTGACTGCCCTGAACCAGGTTAGAAGCTCTATGCACAGATATTGGAACAGGCCACTGGGTCTCTCTGTATCACAGGCAGCTGTGAGATCCAATAACACTGTAAATGATTTCAGATAAATTGGAAGCAATTTTCAGCGTAGCTCACTGCAAGGTATTGAGTTTACTGACCCGAACAATAATCGGGTGTTTGCTATATTTCATGAATTGGGCAACAATAAGATGTGAACGATAATCATTTAACTGAACGATAATCTCTTCAATCAATTCTGTTGATTCTATATTTATGGAACTAAAATATAAACTCCTGTCAAGATTTTATAACACAGAAATAAAGCATGTACATTTTATTTTATCGAAGAAAGAACATGACTCTTGTGTTTATTAGAATTAGATATTCAATGTCAGGATTCAAAGCAACATTTTGCCACTCCAATATTTTTAAAATGGTTGGCTTCTGAGTGATTGCATGTTCAGAGTGAGCAGAAGATTGAACATAGAAATAGAATTCGCGTTCTTATACATTTATATATATCAATCCGTTTAATTTCTCACTGAAATGTACGATCTTCAGCTATTTGCCAGCAATTTTAAAATGGCAATAATTCAACATGGACTTTGAATATTAAACTAAATAAATTATTTGTGTTATCAAACTTCAGTGAACAAAACTTGAAAACTTCCACTTTTTAGAATGAATGATATTTAATATGAAATGTGGAGAGTGAAAAAGAAACAAACAAACATAATATCGTTTCAGTGAAAAGTCAGAGCTTTCCAAGGGGTTTTGTGCCAAAGCAATGATATATTTGGTTTAGTAATTGGAATACAACACGTAAATTATTCATGTTCTGAGTAATAAGTAAACTTCATAATGAAGCTGACCTTGCAATACTTGCATTTTAATTGCTTATGCTGCACCAAATAATCAGATACTTGCGAGCATTTACACTGCGAAATAATTGGATACTGACTTTTATTCACAACTGACACATGATAGAGTAAAAAACTTTAAAGTACAGGAGGAAGCCATTGGCCATTATGTGTTAATCAGCTCCAAACACGTCTCCCAAGCATCCCCCATTTGTCAGCCCTCTCTCTGTTGCCCGTTAAATTCATAATTTCCAAATATATATCCAGTTCTCCTTTGAATCTTCATCCACAACTTTCCCAGCCGGTCAATTCGTAACACACTCTCTAAATAAAGACACTTTTCCTTATTTCACTCCTCGCTCTTTTGCTGACAACCTTGAAATTAGAATTCTTTGATGCTGCAAAGCCAACTAATAGAACATTATTTTTCACTCTGAAGTTTATTCATACTTTTGAGCACCGCAATAAATTCATATCTTTCTCTGTTCTGTTCCAAGAACAATAAGCCTTGCAAGAACTGTAACAAACACTACAACGGAAAAACAAGCAGAAAACTAGTCTCCAGGATATATGAACATCAATTAGCCACAAAAAACATGACCCCAACACTAATTTCTTACGTACTGATGAGGAAGTACGCCACTTTGACTAGGTCTGCATATCCATTCTAGGACAGGCTAAACAGAGACAAACACAAGAATTCCTAAAAGTATGGCATTCTAACCGAAACTCCATCAACAAACACATCAATTTTTACTCCATCTGCCACCCTCTGAGAAAAAGGGCCGGAAATGACATAATCGACACAGACAATTACATTACCAACGCAAGGAAACCGAAAAACTTCAGTAGAAAGTGGGAGATAACACCAGCACTTCACTGGAGGCTCACTTACTGACAGAGTCAATGGAACAAACCAGGAACTGCCATTCGCTATTGCTTCAGAATATATCAGTGTTCATGGCTGCCACCACATCGAATCATTGAATCAAAATGCGAGCCTGCACCACCAATTGCATATCCAAAGGCTTTTTTAAAAGTTTGTGAGATTATCTTCTCAATCACCCGCCGAGGGATTGCATTCCAGACACATGTCACCAGGGGCAGAACGGTGGCTCAGTGGTTAGAACTCCTGCCTTAGAGCGCGGGGACCCAGGATTGATTCCAGCCTCGGGTGACTGCCTGTATGGATTTTGCACATTCTCCCCATATCTGCGTGGTTTCCGAAAGGTACTCCGGTTTCCTCCCACATCCAAAGATGTGCAGGTTAGGTGAATTGGCCATGCTTAATTCCCCATAGTGTTCAGGGATGTGTCGGTTAGGTGCATTAGTCAGGGATAAATATAGGAGGAGCGTGTTTGTGTGGGTTATTCTTTGGAGCGTCAGTGTGGATTTGTTGGGCCGAAGAGCCTATTTCCACACTGTAGGAATTTTATATTCCAAGTCTGTGCCACCCTCTCAGTTCAAAACTGACTCACAAATCCTCTCTCAATCCCCTGCCTTTCAATTTAAGTATGTAGCCCTTTGTTCTTGACCCTTCGAGTAAGGTAAACAGCAACTGTCTGTTCATCCTCTCCATTCCCCTTATGCTTTTGTACACCTGTACCAGGTTTCCTCCTCAACCTTCCCTGCTGAAATGAAAAAGGAGCAAATTTAGGCCGCACACTTCACAGTTTGAGTACTTGTCTTGTTAATTCAGATATGCATTATGTCACATTTTTCAGTGTTAAACTTCATCGGCCATTAATCTGGGTATAGAAATCAACTGTTAATATCGTCCTTAGGCTAACCATTTCCTCCTCACTGTGAACCACCCATTTAATCTTTGTGTCATCCCCAACATTAGTTATCATTCCACTGCCGTCCATCTTCCACATTCTCACCATCATCATTAATGAATATCACAAACAAACCTTGATTTCCTTCCTGTTTTCCAGATGTTATTCACAGAAGAGGAAATAAAAAATCCAGTCTCTTGCTTTTCTTATTTTGGGGAATTTATAGAGTGATGTAGTTAACGCCTATTATGAGGGAGCTGCAAGTAGCATTTTCGACACAGAGTTGAATTCACCTTTTACACTCTAACACTCAGCATGTCTTATTCATAAAGCGTGTACCTAATTTAGGATGAACTAGGGTTTGGCACATTGCACTGGAACCTTTTGTGTGGCACTGTTCTTCGTAACAATAGTCAGAGCTGAAGAAATTTTTCATCTGCAGGATGGACACTGACTCATTGCTTGCATCAGTGAATATGATGAGGATAAATACTCAATTAAATTCTATGTTATGGACAAACTGCAGGAGATCAAATCATATTCTCATGTCTACATTGAATTCGAAGCAAATACAATACTGTTAAAAAAATCAAAAATGTTGAGACACCATACCAGTGGAGATACAGAGGTACAGAGTGAATGTGCAATTTGAACAAGAATCAAGTGCTGGAAAATGAAGTACATCAAAACTTAATTTTCAATGGAACCAGATCCCAATTTTCCTGAACAGTGATGTTTTTCACCCAACCTCACTTTTGCTAAAGCAAGTATTTCCCAGTCACTAAAACTTCATTAGCCATTCTTCCTCCGCCTTCCTACACTCTTTTTTACACTCCTACTTCCCTTGCACTACCCCTTCTGCTGCTACATACTCTTCCATTGATGATATCTCTTCAGATCTTTCTTCTCCTACTCCCACTGTAAGTTACACCAGTTCCCTTGTTACTCCCACTTCCACTGGCCATTCCTTTCCCTGTTTGCTTTTCAACTGGGGTGATGAGAACTGCTGGCTTCTGTGCTGCTATTGGTCCTCAGTGAATGATGACATTGAGATGATCAATGTCCAATTGGAACAGACAATAGTGTGTGTGTGTGTGTGTCACTGCTCAATGCACCGTGAACAGGATGGTTTTGTTCCCCATCGAGAGTGGAACTTTTTTTCTGTCTCTGTCTCACAACGCTTAACCAAACAGCCTCATCACAAATAGGACAAACCTCTCCTCAGAACCAGACGTCCATGCATCAGTTTTTCCTTAAACGTTGTGAGGACAGTGACCACATTGTTCAAATAAGCCATGTCTATCGTTTTACTCTTTACCATTTTAACTGATTTTCCAATGTCATTAGAGGTGAGATCAGAGTAACTTCCCTCGCATCAAAGTAATATTTGACTCATGTAGCATCATTAACCCTCAGCAAACTGTGGTTAACGGGAATCAGTGGAAATGCTGTGCTGGTAATTTCTTCAATGAACAATGACACCTTCCCTCGAGCTATTGGGAACGACAAATACACTCTGCCTTTGCTAGTACCTTCCAAAACCATGGATGGATTTGTCTTATTAATAGCATCATTTGTTTTCACAGTTTAGTCGAAAGTCTCAGAAAACTAACACCTTGCTGGTTGAGTGTCACCCCAATGAAATCAGAGCATTACAATAAGATAACGATTCCGATTATTTTCAATCAGTTACTTTCTGAGGACTGATCGTGCGATGTCAGTGCCACTGAGATCAATATTTTCTCTGTCCAATAGCATCTCATCACATTGGCTCAAGGCTGCACCATTCCACAATTCTACTTCATTCTCCACCTCATTCGCTGTGCTCGCCAGATATACGAGGCCCACAAGATGTAAGAACTTAGAGATACCTATGAGCCTCTGGAACCTGCCACCCCACCCATGCCCTGCGCTCTGAGTCCATCCCCTCCCCCAAGGCCACCTCCTGACGTGTATTCACCATCCCTCCTAACCTTCCACGCTCTAATGCTGAATGTTCTGTACTCAGCAAAGGTCTCAGCTTTATCCCTCTGTGCCCCCACTTTAATGAATTTCAGGAATGACATAATGTTGAACTCCTCTTCCACCGTCTTCTCCTCCGTGTCCATTTCGTTGGGCAAGAGTCCATTCCCCATCCCACAGAACCTTCCCCCAGCTCCAGCACTCTCCCTCCACTTAGACCCATTCCTCTGCGTTTACTGTGACTCAATCTGTTCTTTGAGAACTTTCAATGTGACACAGGTTGTTTTAATTTCTCTGCATCCCCCTCACCCTATCCAACCTATCACTCTCTGAACAGACTGTATGCTGTATGCTTCGATCCAACGCTGACTATGTTATTCAGCCTGTGCCGATAAGGGTGGTGCTGCTGTAGTCTGGTGGACTTGCCTCTCCATTTCAGAGGCTGAGTGCCAGCTCTCAGATACCTCCACATATCACCTGCTGTCCCATAACCCTGCCATGGCACATCAGGCCATTTTATTAACTAAATCTGACAACATTTCATCTGGAGATTCCCACCCACTCGCCCCCACATAACAGTCCCGAAGCTGATGGTCTTCTGATAGCAGAGCTCGCATTTATGTCCTCCTGAAAATCCACAAACAGAACTGCCTGGGCAGACCCATTGCTTCAGCTTGCTCCTGCCATACATAGGACATGCACGGATACATGCGTGGGCCCATGTTATACCTGATCCTTCATGGGGTACGTAGACCATTCCTTGTTCCAGTTCTATTCCAGCCCCCATCCACAACTGTATCTCCGATACGTAGATGATATCATCGCAGCTGCTCCTCTCTCTTGTCCAGAATTGGAAAAGTTCGTCGTTTCCAATTTGCACTCCTCCCTCACTTTCAACTGGTCTATCTCTGACTCCTCCCTTTCTTTCCTCGACATCTTTGCTTCTATTTCTGGGGATAGACGGGTCACTGATATCCACTATTAAACCGCCGACTCCCACAGCTGCCTGGAGTATACACGCTCACACCCTGTTTCCTGCAAAGATTCCATTCCATTCTCCCAGTTCCTCCGTCTCCACCGCATTGCTTCTGATGATGTCAACTTCAGAAATGTGGCCTCTGAAATGTCCACGTTCTTCCTCAACCGAGAATTCCCCAGCACTTTTGTCGACAGGGCTCTCAGCCAGTTCTGATCCACCTCCTGCACTTCTACCCTCACCCTCTCTCCTCCTTCCTGCAACAGCGTTAGAGTTCCCCTCGTCCTTACCAACCATCCCACCAGCATTCACATGCATAAGATCATCAGTCTACATTTCCCCACCTCCAGCGAGATGCTACCACCAGACACATATTTGCCTCATCTCCCTTTTACCGCCTTCTGAAGTTACCATTTCCTCTAGGACACCCTGGTCCGCTCGTTGTTCACTGGCCACATCTCCCCCCACCTCCCCCACCCCCAACCACCTGCCGGAGGTGTTACACTTACCCATTTTCCTCATCTCTCCTCACTAACCAAGGGCCCAAACATACCTCCCAGGTGAAGCAGCATCCTACCAACATTACCCACAATCTGGTCTACTACATTCGCTGCTCACATTGTGGTCTGCTCTACATTGGGGAAACTAAAGGTAGACTGGGTGAACACTTCACAGTATATCCAAGCTGTACCTATCAAAAAGACCCTGAGTTTCCAGTTGCCTGCCAGTTTAATACCCCATCCTGTTCCTTGGCCAATATCTCTGTGGCAGGCTTGCTGCAGTGTTGCAGGACATTGTAACGCAAGCTGGAAGAACAACACCTAAGTTTCCATGGGTGGACCCTGTAGCTCTTCAGACTCATAAAAATATTCAATAATTTTAGGGACTGAACTGCTCAATGCCTCCTACCCATACTACCAGGCCGAGTACTCACTTAGCCTTCCATTACTCACCCCCTATTGTTAGCTACTAACAGTCTCCATTAACAGCTATTCAGCGTCTTCTGTATATAAATCAACATTTTCAGGGCTACCATCCTTTCTGAGGAAGGGCCGCTGAACTAGAAACTTTAATTATGATTTTTCTGCACAGAGGCAGTTAGACTCGAAACGTCAGCTCTTTTCTCTCCTTCCAGATGCTGCCAGACCTGTTCCGATTTTCCAGCACTTTCTCTTTTGGTTACAAATTACTCGAGATTCAACTGAGATTGCAGCTTTGCTTATATCGTTCAGATCACTCAATTTGTCACAGTTCAGAAAGAAAAAGAAATCGATCGAGGGAAACTCAGCAGGTCTGGCACCCTCTGAGCAGAGATACACAGAATTAACCTTTGATTCCAATATGACTTTTTTTCAGAACAGTGTCACATCATATTCGATATATTAACTCTGTTCCTCTCTGCAGTTACTTCCTCATCTGTTGCGCTTCTCCATCATTTTCGTTTGTGTTCCATGTTTCCATACCAGTATATTTCATGTTTCTTGATAGGGTTACATGCTGAATTTGGTTATATGTGGACAATGGAGTCCTTTCCTGTTCCTATTATAGTTGGTGTGTCTGTGACACCTGCGTTACGGCCGAAATCTGTTTCTTCTTTAAGATCCATAGGGAAAAAAGAATATTTTTCTGAATATCCTGTAAATCTCAGGAACTCCACTTTGTTTGAAAAGACATTTCAGAGGCAGCTGAAATTTCATGAGATAACAGGAATAAATTATTGATGGTGGAGCACCCTGTGTCCTTTGTTGAACGAGCTTGTCTACCCCTTCTCCAAAGGCTTTGATTACATATCACAGAATTATTTACAGCAAATGTGGGGGCAAATCAGCCCATTGTCTCTTCCAGCTTGGAACGACACTATATCTCTACTGTTAGTCTCCTGTATTGTCCCCATTACCCTTCACATTTTATTATTAGTGTCTGCTTTTAATTTTAAGTATCCTGCCAGATATGAACAATATGATCAAACTCAAACAACAACAACAAAAAAAAACAGAACTTAGAGGGCAAGCTCAGCAGGTCTGGCAGTATCTGTGAAGAGAAATCAAAGTTAATGTTCTGGTCCAGTGATCCTACTCAATCTGTGTTCCCATTGATTAAATGGTGCGTATATAAAATATACTTCACTTTATCACATTTAAAATGATCCTGTTCACTTCACTTTGTCATTCAGGATTGCATCTCCCAAATGTTGGCTGTTTCCTTGTTGTGCATTAGATTTAATTCTGTCTGGCAGAAAGAGTGATGATGACTGGGGAATATCATTGTACTCCACATGCAGTCTCCACAGCCACTATCCCCATTCTGTCCTATCTCCCAGCCAATGTCATGTTCATTCGAACCTGACTCATTAATTCATAAGTCCTAATGAATAAGGTCATTGTAATGATCACTTTTGGTTTGGGACTGAGGCCAAAATGCGTAAAAGATACTGTTTTACAGCAAATAAAACTGCATTTAGAAGTTTGTCAATTTGTATAAATAAATTAGTGAAGCATATTCCCTATGGAGGTTCCAAAGTTGCCTTATTAGAGCAGTGAGAGGAACATTCAGAGAAGTCCACACTTGCTGCCCATGTTCAGGGCAACTGTGCCAAGTGACAGTGTGTTGGCTGGCGTTTGTTCCCGTGGAGGAGAGATCAGCACAGTAACAACATTCTAGTTGTGTTTCTTTTGCGGGGTGGAGGGATTTGGGGACAGATGGTTACAGCATAGTAAACAGACAACAGGGCAGGATCATCTCGCCTACGAAAAGATAACATCCATCATTCTCCCTCACAACTGCCTTCACTAGAGCAATTGGTGATGGGAGGTTTGACCAATAGCCGACAATGTCAACATGTAGTCCATTCCAGTAATATTGTGAACTGAATGTACTGTACTGAAAGCTGGGACTGTTTGCTCAGTGACTATGATTAATGTCAGTCTCCATGCAATGTAACTGTGTTTTCCCTCTCCTATTGGTGAAGGGCTTCATTCAATGCGCTATCCCACTGTAGTAACAGATGCATCGCTCCAACAGTAACAGAGATCTACAGCTGCATAGATCTGAATCTGAGAATAGCGGACTCGAACATTACAACAATGGAGAGGAGGTTTTCCTTGAGTCTTGTCAAGATTTCCCCCTCTTGGGGATTTCTACCATATCGGATATTAGCAGTGCTGATGATTATTCTGGGCTCGGTGGAGGGTGTGCTACTAACCTATTCTCGCTATTGTTGATGTTCTCTACCTCAGTCCATTCATTAATCCCAGAAACAAGTTTGAACTTCGTTGCAATTTCTGTTATCGATATTTGTCAGAGAAAGAAACTATTGTCTGCAGTTTCAATTGCAGTCTCCATTCATTATCCATGAATGGCAGACCACTCCCTCACAAACATCTGAGAACAAAACTGTGCAAAACCTCGAGATCTCTTTTTGCCCTGATTCATGTCTTCTGTTCTCTCTTTCACCAAACCTGTCCACTACCAGCTCCTAATATCCCCAATCTTCATCTCTGCGTCAGTGCTGTTGCTGAACAATCCATTGCCTACACGTTGGTAAAATTCAGATATAATATTTCAAGCTCTCTTCTGACCACTTTTCCGATGACAAATATTTCAAACGTCTCGGACGTTGCTTCATGATTAGGACAATATATGAATGCAGGAATGTCGCTGGATGTAATTCAGAAGCAAAACTTATTGAACGAAAGATATTGTTTCAAGTAATTTGTTTCAATTCCACCACAGATGATGACAGAACTTCAACAAACTGATAAGAATCGGAATAAAAGTGAATTTCACAAAGGCAACCATAAAAGCAACATTTTGTCTGAAAACCTTCCTGTTTCACTGATCACCTTCGATAAAGAAAACTAATGTTTTACCCGGTCTGGGTTAAGTGAGACTTCAGCCCCATGACAATGTGCTTTACTTTATATTGGCTTGTGGAATGGCCTCAGAGTCAGGGCAATTAGTGATGGTCACCAAATGCTGCCCTTGGCAGAGGTGCCAACATCCCACGAAACAACGAAATTGAAGGTGAAATCAAATAAAGGAAGATGCTGAAAATCTGAAATTATACAAGGCAATGCAAAGAAACGAACAGAAAGTGCTGGGAAACTTTCCTGAACTGAAAGCAGCTGGAAAAGAGTGTGATTAATACCATTGACAGGGAAGTTTGCTTTGAAGGGAAGGAGGAATCAATAGAGAAAGAGGGATATACAAGAAAAAGAGTAAGCAAAGAGAATGATGATTAACTGGGCTGGAAATAAAATGTGAGATTCACCTCATTTATTTTTCGCCATTCCCATCTTCCTGGATATCATGCCCATGTACATACAGGTATTCCCCGCTTTTCAAAAAATCGCTTTTCGCCACTTCCCTTCCCGAATGACCTACATTAGGAGAAAGTGAGGACTGCAGATGCTGGAGATCAGAGCTGAAAATGTGTTGCTTGAAAAGCGCAGCAGGTCAGGCAGCATCCAAGGAACAGGAGAATCGACGTTTTGGGCATAAGCCCTTCTTCAGGAATGAGGAAAGTGTGCCCAGCAGGCTAAGATAAAAGGTAGGGAGGAGGTACATGAGGGAATGGCGTTGGAAATGCGATAGGTGGAAGGAGGTCAAGGTGAGGTGGTGGTTCCTAGGCGGAACCCTCCAAACACAAGGGATGAACTCAGATTTCTCCAGTTTCCTCATTTCCCCTCCCCCCACCTTGTCTCAATCAAATCCCTCGAACTCAGCACCGCCTTCCTCACCTGCAATCTTCTTCCTGACCTCTCCGCCCCCACCCCACTCCGGCCTATCACTCTCACCTTGACCTCCTTCCACCTATCGCATTTCCAACGCTCCTACCCCAAGCCCCTCCTCCCTACCTTTTATCTTAGCCTGCTGGGCACACTTTCCTCATTCCTGAAGAAGGCCTTATGCCGGAAATGTCGATTCTCCTGTTCCTTGGATGCTGCCTGACCTGCTGCGCTTGACCTACATTCGGGCCTTGTTTCGCTTACCAAAAGAAATCCGAAGAGGATTTTCACTTTTACGAAGAAAGGCGAAGCTTTTCCCATATAAATTAGTGCTACTGCACTTTACATCATATCAGCTAGCGAGGGCTTCATTCAGATAGCGAGGGAAACCTGTATTTGTCTAACGTCATATTTTAAGCGATTTGATTCCCCCTGTAAGTGTTCCCTGAGTGTGGTCATCTTCTTACATTTGTTAACGAGATATGGGTATCTCTCAATGGGCCAGAATTAGTTCATTTTCACAGTTACCTTTGAGAAGATCTTGAGACAATGCAGTCCACGTGATTGATCTGATTTAATTTGATTTATTTTAGTCAAATGTACAATGGAAAGGTTTGTTTTGCGAGTAGTGCAGGCACATGATAGTAAACAAGAAAACAAAGATCGTGGGGAACTTACACACAGTGAGAAATACATGATTGCAGCTTCACAAGAGGTGAGCATAGCAAAATCGACATTAGCAACATTAATATTATTTGAAAAGTTAGAGATGTCAATTCGTCAGTCTATTTATGGTAGGGAAGGAAGTGTTCCTGAGCATGCTGGTCCATGTTTTCAAGCCTCTGTGTCTCCTCCCTGTTGGATGAGGTTGTAGGAGATCATTACTGGTTTGGGAGAGATCTTTGATGTTGCCAGCCTTTCTGCGATAATGACAAGTATAAATGACGGAAGGTGGTCTTCCGTGATGGGCTGGGCTGTGCACACAACCGTCTGTAGTTTCTTATGGTCCTGGGCAGAGCAGTTACCATGTCAGACCATTATGCACGTGACTAGAATGTTTTCAGTTGCCAGTGTACGGAACATTGGGAGACGGGTTGTTCAAATATAGTTAGATGTAACAATTGGCTGTTAAATGGATACCCATGTTCTGGGTGCTGTTTTGACAACAATTGAAATTTAATTGATAATTTTAAATTATGTCTTCGATATCAAAATCCAGTTGAGTTAATTGCATTGCCAGCATTGAACCAATGAGCCATCACCGGCTTCAAACGAATAGAGAAGCCATCACCATCACAACGAGGGAGAAAGTGACAGATACGAAGGGACAGCGAGGGAAACAGATGGACAGTCAGTCAAAGAGAGAACGGAAACAAAACAAGGAAACAAACCGTCACATGGAGAGGGAGCAGGGAAGATAGTAGGTTCAGGGAAAGAAACAGAAGGCAGGGAAAAGGAAAACAGAGGGAAACAGACAGTGTGAGAGACACAGTGAGAGACAAAGGACACGGGGAGCTGAGGATGGGGATCACAGGGAGCTGGGGGGTATGGGAGAAGCTGGGGGTGAGGACCGGAGAGAGCTGGGAGTGTGCACTGGAGGGAGCTGGGGGGGCTGGAGGTGAGGATTTATTTTGACCTGTACCAAGATGTCCAGGCAGACCATAGTAAGCAAGGATGTACAGAACGATGGTTGGAAAACATGTCTGAAAGACAAAAAGGTTACGCTGCACAGAGCATGCGCTAGGTGAGATCAACATGAACGAGATCCGCATTATCTGAGATTAGAGAGTCCATTCATCAGTCTAATAAGAAGGAAGAAGCTGTTACTGAACCAGTTGATCTGTGTTTTCAAGCTTCTGTATCTTTTAGCCTGATGGAAGAGTTTTTGGGAGATCTTTATAGGTATGTGATGGGTCTTTGGTAATGTTAGAACTAAGAAAATTCCAGTACAACAGGCCATTCGTCGGTTAAATCCTGCGCTGATCCAGATCCTCTATCTAAATCAGTCGCCTATTTTCTAAGGGTCTGTACCCCTTTGCTCCCTGCCCATTCATGGATCTTTCTGGAAACAGCTGAAATGGAGCACCACTGGTCACAGTTCTCCATTTTGAGAAACTGCCTTCCTCTACTCCGCTCTGTACCCTATTGCCCAGCCAGTTCTTTATCCATGTAGCTAGCACACCCTGGACACCATGTGACTTCACTTTCTCCATGACCCAACCATGGAAAAACTTACCAAACGCCTTCCTGAAGTTCATGTACATGACATCTACAGTCCCTCCCTCATCAATCAACTTTGTCACTTCCTCAACGAATTCTATTAAGTTGGTAAGACATGACCTTCCCTGCACATAACCATCTTGCCTATCATTTTAATCCAAATGAGAAAATACTCTATCCCTCAGTATCTTCTCTAGCAGTTCCCCTACCCCTGTGACATGTTCACTGGTCTGTAATTAATTGGATTATTCATGCTACCCTTCTTAAACAACAACTTTCCAGTCCTCCGGGACCTCAGTTGTGTTCAAGGATGCTAGAAAGATGTCTATTAATGCCCCAGCTATTTCCTGTCTCCCTTCCCTCAGTAATCTGCGAGAGCGATGGAACTTCTTGTCAAAAGGAAGAAGGTAGCTTACATAAGGTGGAGGAAGCTAGGGTCAAGCTCAGTTCTAGAGGATTACAGGCAGGTGAGGAAGGAGCTCAAAAATGGTCTGAGGAGAGCCAGGAGGGGGCACGAGAAAAGCTTGGCAGAAGGGATTAGGGAGAACACAAAGGCATTTTACACTAATGTGAGGAATAAGAGAATGGTCAAAGAAAGAGTAGTGCCGATCAGAGATAGTATAGGGAACCTCTGTGTGGAGTCTGAGGAGGTAGGGGAAGCCCTAAATTTGTTTTTTGATTCTGTCTTTACGAAAGAAACGAACTTTGTACTGAATGAAACCTTTGAAGAGCGGGTGTCCATGCTGGAATGCATAGAGATAGAGGAAGCTGATGTGCTGACAATTTTGTCAAACATTATGATTGAAAAGTCGCCAGGCTCGGACTAGATTTGTCCTCGGCTGTTTTGGGAATCGAGAAATACAATTGCTTCGCCACTTGCAAAGATCTTTGCATCCTCACTCTCCACTGGAGTCGTACCTGAGGATTGGAGGGAGGTAAATGTAATTCCTCTCTTCAAGAAAGGAAATAGGGAACTCCCCAGCAATTACAGACCAGTGAGTCTCACGTCTGTCGTCTGCAAGGTGTTAGAAAGGATTCTGAGGGATAGGATTTATGACCATCTGGAAGAGTATGGCTTGATTAAATGCAGTCAACACAGCTTTGTGACGGGCAGGTCATGCCTCACAAACCTTATCGAGTTCTTTGAGGATGGGACTAGAAACGTTGATAAGGGTCGAACTGTGGATGTGGTGTATATTGACTTCAGCAAGGCATTTGTTCAGGTTCCCCATGGTAGGCTCATTCAGAAGGTCCGGAGGAATGGGATACAGGGGAACTTAGCTGTCTGGATACATAATTGCCTAGCCAACAGAAAACAGCGAGTGGTAGTAGAAGGAAAATATTCTGCTTGGAAGTCAGTGGTGATTGGTGTTCCACAGGGATTTCTCCTTGGGCCTCTACTGTTTGTAATTTTTATTAATGACTTAGATGAGGGGATTGAAGGATGGATCAGCAAGTTTGCAGATGACACAAAGGTTGGAGGTGTCGTTGACAGTATAGAGGGCTGTTGTAGGATGCAGCATGACATTGACAGGATGCAGAGATGGGC
>NC_057717.1:22280244-22291649 GCF_004010195.1 Chiloscyllium plagiosum | reverse complement strand
TCCCGTTAACAAATGTAAGAAGATGACCACATTCAGGGAATACTGACAGGGGGAATCAAATCACTTAAAACATGATCTTTGACAAATACAGGTTTCCCTCTCTATCTGAATGAAACCCTCGCCAGTTGATATGGTATAAAGTGCAGTCGCACTAATTTATATGGGAAAAGCTTCGCCTTTCTTCGTAAAAGTGAAAATCCTCTTCGGACTTCCTTTGCTTAGCGAAACAAGGCCCTAATGTAGGTCATTCGGGAAGGAAAGTGGCGAAAAGCGAACTTTTGAAAAGCGGGGAATGCCTGTATGTACATGGGCATGATATTCAGGAAGATGGGAATGGCGAAAAATAAATGAGGTGAATCTCACATTTTATTTCCAGCCCAGCTGAACATCATTCTCTTTGTTTGCTCTTTTTCTTCTATATCCCTCTTTCTCTATTGATTCCTCCTTCTCTTCAAAGCAAACGTCCCTGTCAACGGTATTAATCACACTCTTTTCCAGCTGCTTTCAGTTCAGGAAAGTGCCCCAGCACTTTCTGTTCATTTATTTGCATTGCCTTGTATAATTTCAGATTTTCAGCATCTTCCTTTATTTGATTTCACCTTCAATTTTTTTATTTCGTGGGATGTTGGCATCTCGGCCAAGGGCAGCATTTGGTGACCATCATTAATTGCCCTGACTCTGATACCATTCCACAAGCCAATATAAAGTAAAGCACATTGTCATGGGGCTGAAGTCTCACTTAACCCAGGCCGGGTAATGACATTAGATTTCTTTACCGAAGGTGATAATTGAAACAGGAATGCTTTCAGACAAAATGTTGCTTTTATGGTCATCTTTGTGAATTTCACTTTTATTCCAATTCTTATCAGTTTTATTGAAGCTCTGTCATCAGCTGTGGTGGACTTGAAACAAATTACTTGAAACAATATCTTTCGTTCAATTAGCCTTCTTTCTGAATTACATCCAGCGACATTCCGACATTCATATATTGTCGTAATCATGAAGTAACATCTGAGACAAGAACATTTTTATGTTTGAAATATTTGTAACCGGAAAAGTGGTCAGATGAGAGCTTGAAACATTAATTTGAATTTTACCAACGTGTAGGCAATTGATTGTTCAGCAACTGCACTGACACAGAGATGAAATTGGGGCTATTAGGAGCTGGCAGTGGACAGGTTTGGTGACAGAGAGAACAGGAGACATAAATCAGTTCAGGGCACAAATAGATCTCGAGGTTGTGAACAGTTTTGTTTTCAGATGTTTGGGAGGGAGTGGTCTGCCATTCATGGATTATGAATGGAGACTGCAATTGAAACTGAAGACAATAGTTTCTTTCTCTGACAAATATCGATAACAGAAATTGCAACGAAATTCAAACTTGTTTGCGGAATTAATGAATGGACAGAGGGAGAGAACACCAACAATAGCGAGAATAGGTGAGTAACACACCCTCCACCCCGCCCAGAATAATCATCAGCACTGCTGATATCCGCTGTGGTAGAAATACGCAGCAGGGGGAAATCTTGAAAAGACTCAAGAAAAACCTCCTCTCCATTGTTGTAATGTTACAGTCCGCTATTCTCAGATTCAGATCTGTCCTCTCTCTGTCTACGCAGCTGTTGATCTCTGTTACTGTTGGAATTGATGCATCTGCTACTACACTTAATGATAGCGCACTTAATGAAGCCTTTCACCAATAAGAGAGGGAAACCCTCCAGTGACACAGTTACATTGCATGGAGACTGACATTAATCATAGTCACTGAACAACCAGTCCCAGATTTCAATCCAGCACATTCAGTTCACAATATAACTGGACTGGACTACATGTTGACATTGCTGGCTATTGGTCAAATCTCCCATCACCAATTGCTCTAGTGAAGTTAAAAATCACACAAGACCTGGTTATAGTCCAACAGGTTTAATTGGAAGCACACTAGCTTTCGGAGCGACGCTCCTTCATCAGGTGATTGTGGAGGGCTCGATCGTAACATAGAATTTATAGCAAAAAATTACAGAGTGATGTAACTGAAATTAAACATTGAAGAATTTATTGTCTGTTAAGCCTTTCATCTGTTACAATACAGTGATAGTTTCACTTCTTTCATGTGTAAATCTCAAATCCCTTTTTGTTAAGTTGCATTCTCGGGTTAGCTGTTAACAATGGTGATAGCTAGACAATATGTTGAAGGTGTTAGCCCCCTGTGTTCTCTGTCTATGACCTGATGTTCAGATTGATTCCAATCTAAAAAGTGAGATAACAGAGTTTGACATAAATTCATGCAGTTTTTGAGTTCAGAGTTCTACATGAATGCATGTAGTTTTTGAGCAAACTACATGGAGTTTATGTGTGCATGTGGGTCTTTGTCTCTCTATGTCTGTCTGTCTGGGTGGGGGTCGTGAGTATGAGAAAGTGTGTGTGTGTGTGTGTAAGCGTGTAGTGAGTGCAGTGTGTCTTAAGTCTGTGAGGGGGTGCATGTGTGGGATGTGTGTGTCTATAAGGGTGTGTGGGGGTGTTTGTGTGCGCGTCTGTGTGTACCTCTGTCCGTGTGCATGTGAGTGTGTGTGTAGGAATATCTGTATGTGTGTGTGTAGTGCAATGGTGATCACCTGTAATGTGACATGAACCCAAGGTCCCGGTTGAGGCCCTCCCTATGGGTACCGAACTTAGCTATCTGCTCGGCCACTTTCCTCTGCTGCCTGTCCCGAAGTCCACCCGAAGGAGGATGGTCACCCGAAGGTCCGAGGCTGAATGTCCTGGACCACTGAAGTGTTGCCCAACTGGGAGGGAACCCTCCTGTCTGTTGATTGTTGTGTGGTGCCCATTCATCCGTTGTCGTAGCCTTTGCTCGGTTTCCCCAATGTACCATGCCTCTGGGCATCCTTGCCTGCAACGTATAAGATAGACAATGTTGGCTGAGTCACATGAGTACCTGCCATGTACAAGGTGGGAGGTGTCCCCACGATAATGGTGATAGCTATGTCCACAATCTGACACGTCTTGCAGCGTCCATCGTGACAGGGTTGTATGGGGTTGTCGTGAGAGCCAGGCAGTTTGCTACAAACAATGATCTGTTTGAGGTTTGGCGGTTGTTTAAAGGCAAGTAGTGGAGGTGTGGGGAAGATCTTGGTGAGGTGCTTATCCTCATTGATAATGTGTTGCAGGTCACGAAGAACATGGCATAATTTTTCAGACCCTGGGAAGTACTGAACAACCAAGGGTACCCTGTCAGTTGCAGCCCGTGTCTGTCTCCTGAGGACGTCATTACGGTTCCTTGCTGTGGCACGTCGGAACTGGCGGTCGATGAGTTGAACATTGTACCCCGTTCTTGTGAGGGCATCCTTGAGTACTTGCTGGTGTCCGTCACGTTCCTCCTCATCTGAGCAGATCCGGTGTATGCGTAGGGCTTGTCCATAGGGAATGGCTGTTTTAATATGTTTTGGGTGGAAGCTGAAGAAGTCTAGCATTGTGAGGTTGTCTGTGGGTTTGCGGTAGAGTGTGGTGCTGAGTTGTCTATCATTGATGGAAACGCACGTGTCCAAAAATGAGACAGACAGTCGAGAGTAGTCCATGGTGACTTTGATGGTGGATGGAAATTGTTGATGTCACTGTATAGTTTTATCAGTGACTTCTCGCCATATTTTTGCTATAACTTCTGTGTTACAATCGATCCCTTCACAATCACCTGATGAAGGAGCGTCGCTCCGAAATCTGGCATGCTTCCAACTAAATCTGTTGGACTATAAACTGGTGTTGTGTGATTTTTAACTTTGTACACACCAGTCCAACACTGGCATTTCCGTATCATGCTCTAGTGAAGGCTGTTGTGAGGGAGAATGTTGGATGTTATCTTTTCATAGGCTAGATGATCCTGTTCTGTTGTCCGTTTACAATGCTGTAACCATCTCTCCCCAAATCCCTCCACCCCCACAAAAGAATCACAACCAGGATGTTGTTACTGTGCTGTTCTCTCCTCCACGGGAACAAACGCTAGCGAACACACTGTCACTGGGCACAGTTGCCCTGAACATAGACAGGAAGTGTGCACTTCTCTAAATGTTCCTCTCACTGCTGTAATAAGGCAACTTTGGAACTCCCATAGGGAATATGCTTCAGTAATTTATTTATACAAATTAACAAACTTCTAAATGCAGTTTTATTTGCTGTAAAACCGTATTTTTACGCATTTTGGCCTCAGTCCAAAACCAAAAGTGATAATTACAATGAGCTTATTCATAAAGATTTATGAATTAATGAGTCAGCTTCGAATGAGCATGACATTGACTGGGAGAAAGGACAGAATTGGATAGTGGCTGTGGAGACTGCATGGGGAGTACAATGATATTCCCACTCTTTCTGACAGACAGAATTAAATCTACTGCACAAGGAAACAGCCAACATTTGGGATATGCAATGCTGAATGACAATGTGAACTGAACAGGATCATTTTACATGTGATATTGTGAACTATATTTTATATACACACTATTTAATCGTTGGGAATACAGATTGAATAGAATCACTGGACCAGAACAGTAACTTTGATTTCTCTTCACAGATACTGCCAAACCTGCTGAGCTTGCCCTCTAAGTTCTGTGTTTTTTTTTTGTTTGAGTTTGATCATATTGTTCAAATCTGTCAGGATACTTAAAATTAAAAGCAGACACTAATAACAAAATGTGGAGGGCTATGGGGACAGTACAGCAGACTAAAGTAGAGATATAGTCATTCCAAGCTGAAAGAGAAAATGGACTGAGTTTCCCCCACTTTTGCTGTAAATAATTCTGTGATATATAATCAAAGCCTTTGGAGAGGGGGTAGACACGCTAGTTCAACAAAGGACACAGAGTGTTCCACCATCAATAATTTATTCCTGATATCTCATGAAATTTCAGCTGCCTCTGAAATGTCTTTTCAAACAAAGTGGAGTTCCTGAGATTTACAGGATATTCAGAAAAATATTGCTTTTTCCTATGCATCTTAAAGAAGAAACAGATTTCGGCCATAACACAGTTGTTACAGAGACAACAACTAGAATAGGAACAGGAAAGGACTCTATTGTCCATATATAACCAAATTCAGCATGTAACCCTGTCAAGAAACATGAAATATAGTGATACGGAAACATGAAAAACGAATAAAAATGGTGGAGAAGCGCAACAGATGAGGAAGTATCTGCAGAGAGAAACAGAGTTAACATATCGAATATGATGCAACACTGTTCTGAAAAAGTCACATTAGAATCAAAGATTAATTCTGTGTATCTCTGCTCGGAGGGTGCCAGACCTGCTGAGTTTCCCTCAATCGATTTCTTTTTCTTTCTGAACTGTGACAAATTGACTGATCTGAACGATATAAGCAAAGCTGCTATCTCAGTTGAATCTTGAGTAATTTGTAACCAACAGAGAAAGTGCTGGAAAATCTCAGCAGGTCTGGAAGGAACTGGAAGGAGAGAAAAGAGCTGACGTTTCGAGTCTAACTGCCACTGTGCAGAGAAATCAGAATTAAAGTTTCTAGTTCAGCGGCCCTTCCTCAGAAAGGATGGTAGCCCTGAAAATGTTGATTTTTATACAGAAAACGCTGAATAGCTGTTAATGGAGACTGTTAGTAGCTAACAATAGGGGGTGAGTAATGGAAGGCTAAGTTAGTACTAGGCCTGGTGTATGGGTAGGAGGCATTGAGGAGTTCAGTCCTTAAAATAATTGAAGTTTTTTTTGAGTCTGAAGAGCTACAGGGTCCGCCCACGGAAAATGAGGTGTTGTTATTCCAGCTTGCGTTGAAATGTCCTAGAACACTGCAAGCAAGCCTGATGCAGAGATATTGGCCAAGGAACAGGATGGGGTATTAAACTGGCAGGCACCTGGAAAACCAGGGTCTTTTGCATAGGTACAGCTTGGATATACTGTGAAGTGTTCACCCAGTCTACCTTTAGTTTCCCCAATGTAGA
Source organism: Chiloscyllium plagiosum (assembly GCF_004010195.1). Classification (NCBI taxonomy): domain Eukaryota; kingdom Metazoa; phylum Chordata; class Chondrichthyes; order Orectolobiformes; family Hemiscylliidae; genus Chiloscyllium; species Chiloscyllium plagiosum. Next base: position 22,285,699 of record NC_057717.1, on the reverse strand, counting down.
GCAGACCACAATGTGAGCAGGGAATGTAATAGACCGGATTGTAGGAAATGTTGACAGGATGTTGCTTCACCTGGGAGGTATGTTTGGCCTTTCGACAGTGAGGAGAGAGGAGGTAAATGGGAAAGTGTAACACCTCCGGCAGGAGAAAATGAAGTGGACCCGTGGTTGGGGGTGGGGGAGGTGTGGGCAGTGAATAACGAGCGAACCAGGGTGTCCTGGAGGAAATGGTCACTTCAGAAGGCGGTAAAAGGGAGAGGAGGCAAATATGTGTCTGGTGGTGGCATCTCGCTGGAGGTGAGAAAATTCAGACTGATGATCTTATGAATGTGAATGCTTGTGGGATGGTCGGTAAGGACAGGGAGAACTCTTACTCTGTTGCTGGAGGGAGGAGAGAGGGTGAGGGTAGAAGTGCAGGAGGTGGGTCAGAACTGGTTGAGAGTCCTCTCGACAAAAGTGCTGGGAAATTCTCGGTTGAGGAAGAAAGTGGACATTTCAGAGGAAACATGTTTGAAGTTGACATCATCAGAAGCAATGCGGTTGAGAGGGTGGAACTGGGGGAATGGAATGGAGCCTTTGCAGGAAACAGGGTGTGAGGGTGCATACTCCAGGTAGCTGTGGGAGTCGGTGGTTTAATACGGGATATCAGTGATCCGTCTATCCCCAGAAATAGAAACAGTGATGTCGAGGAAAGAAAGGGAGGAGTCAGAGATAGACCAGGCGAAAGTGAGGGAGGGATGCAAATTGGAAACGATGAACTTTTCCAATTCTGGACAATAGAGAGGAGGAGCAGCTATGATTTCATCTATGCATCGATAAACAGTTGTGGATGGGGGCTGGAATAGAACTGGGACAAGGAATGGTCTACGCATCCCATGAAAGAACAGGTATAACTTTGGCCCACGTGTGTATCCATGCACCCCCTCTGTATCGCAGGAGCAAGCTGAAGCAATGGGTCTGCCCAGGCAGTTCTGTTTGTGGATTTTCAGGAGAACATAAAAGTGAGCTCTGCTATCAGAGGGCAATCAGCTTCGGGACTGTTATGTGGGGGCGAGTGGGTGGGAATCTCCAAATGAAATGTTGTCAGATTTAGTTAATAAAATGGCCTGATGTGACCATGGCAGGGTTATGGAACAGCAGGTGATATGTGATAGAATCTGAGAGCTGACACTCAGCCTTTGAACTGGAGAGGTGAGTCCACCAGACTACAGCAGCACCACCCTTATCGGCCCAGGCTGAATAACACAGTCAGGGTTGGATCGAAGCACACAGCGTACAGTCTGGTAAGCGAGTGATAGGTGGGATAGGGTGAGGGGGATGCAGAGAAATTATAACAACCAGTGTCACATTGAAAGTTCTCAAAGAACAGATTGAGTCAAAGTCAACGCCAGAGGGATGGGTCTAGGTGGAGGGAGAGTGTTGGAGCTGGGGGAAGGGTCTGTGGGATGGGGAATGGACTCTTGCCCAAAGAAATGAACACTGAGGAGATGACGGTGGAAGAGGAGTTCAACATTATGTCGTTCCTGAAATTCATTAAAGTGGGGGGCACAGAGGGATAAAGCTGAGAACTTTGCTGAGTACAGAACATGCAACATTAGAGCGTGGAAGTTTCAGGAGGCATGGTGAATACACGTCAGGAGGTGGGCTTTGGGGAGGGGATGGACTCAGAACACAGGGCATGGGTGGGGTGGCAGGTGCCACAGGCTCATAGGCATCTCTAAGTTATTACATCTTGTGGGTCTCGTATATCTGGCTCGCACGGCGAACGAGCTGAAGAATGAAGTAGAATGGTGCAGCCTTGAGCCAATGTGATGAGATTTTATTGGACAGAGAAAATGTTGATCCCAGTGGCACTGACATCGCACGATCAGTCCTCAGAAAGTAACTGATTGAAAATAATCAGAATCGTTATCTTATTGTGATTCTCTGATTTCATTGGGGTGACACTCAATCAGCAAGGTGTTAGTTTTCTGAGACTTTAGAAGGTACTAGCAAAGACAGGGGTTATTTGTCATTTCCAGTAGCTCTAGGGAAGGTGTCATTGTTCATTGAGGAAATTACCAGCGCAGAATTTCATCTGATTCCGGTTAACCACAGTTTGCAGAGGGTTAATGATGCTACATGAGTCAAATATTACTTTGATGCAAGGGAAGTTACTCTGATATCACCTCTAATGACATTGGAAAATCAGTTAAAAATGGTAAAGAGCAAAATGATAGAACACGGCTTATTTGAACAATGTGGTCTCTGTCCTCACAACGTTTAAGGAAAAACTGATGCATGGTCGTCTGATTCTGAGGAGAGGTTTGTCCTATTTGTGATGAGGCTGTTTGGTTAAGCGTTGTGACAAAGAGACAGAAAGAAAGTTCCACTCTCAATGGGGAACAAAACCACCCTGTTCACAGTGTATTGGACAGTGACACACACACACTATTGTCTCTTCCAATTTATCATCTCAATGTCATCATTCACTGATGACCGAATAGCAGCACAGAAGCCAGCAGTTCTCATCACCCCAGTTGGAAAGCAAAAAGGGAAAGGAATGGCCAGTGGAAGTGGGAGTAACTAGGGAACTGGTGTAACTTACAGTGGGAGTGGGAGAAGAAAGATGCGAAGAGATATCATCAGTGGAAGAATATTTAGCAGCAGAAGGGATAATGCAAGGGAAGTAGGAGTGTAAAAAAGAGTAGGAAGGCGGAGGAAGAATGGCTAATGAAGTTTTAGTGACTGGGAAAAACTTGCTTTAGCAAAAGTGAGGTTGGGTGAAAAACATCACTGTTCAGGAAAATTGGGATCTGGTTCCATTGAAAATTTAGTTTTGATGTACTTCATTTTCTAGCACTTGATTCTTGTTCAGATTGCACATTCACTCTGTACTTCTGTATCTCCATCAATTTCGGATGACGTGTATTTTTCCCCAGTATGTTGTCTCAACATTTTTGATTTTTTTTAACAGTATTGTATTTGCTCCGAATTCAAGGTAGACATGAGAATGTGATTTGATCTCCTGCAGTTTGTCCATAACGTAGAATTTAATTGAGTATTTATCCTCATCACATTCACTTATTCAAGCAATGAGTCAGTATCCATCCTGCAGATGAAAAATTTCTTCAGCTCTGACTATTGTTGCGAAGAACAGTGCCACACAAAAGGTTCCAGTGCAATGTGACAAACCCTAGTTCATCCTAAATTAGGTACACGCTTTATGAATAAGACATGCTGAGTGTTAGAGTGTAAAAGGTGAATTCAACTCTGTGTCGAAAATGCTATTTGCAGTTCCCTCATAATAGGTGTTATCTACATCATTGTGTAAATTACCCAAAGTAACAAAAGCAAGAGACTGGAATTCTTAATTCCTCTTCTGTGAATAATATCTGGAGAACAGGAAGGAAATCAAGGTTTGTTTGTGATATTCATAAATGATGATGGTGAGAATGTGGAAGATGGACGGCAGTGGAATGACAACGAATGTTGGGGATGACACAAAGCTTAAATGGGTGGTTCATAGTGAGGAGGAAATGGTTAGCCTAAGGACGATGTTAACAGATGATTTCTATACCCAGATTAATGGTCGATGAAGTTTAACACTGATAAATGTGAGATAATGCACATCTGAATTAACAAGACAAGTGTGTACTCAAACTGTGAAGGGCGAGGGCTACATTTGCTCCTTATTTCTTTGCAGCAGGGAAGGTTGATGAGGAAACCTGGTGCAGGTATACAAGAGCATAAGGGAAATGGAGAGGATGAATAGACGGCAGCTGTTTACCTTACTCGAAGGGTCAAAAGAAAAGGTATGCATACTTAAATAAAAGGCAGGGGATTGAGAGAGGATTTGTGAGTCAGTTTTGAACTGAGAGGGTAGCACAGATATGGAAGATAAAATTCCTACAGTGTGGAAATAGGCTCTTCGGCCCAACAAATCCACACTGACCCTCCAAAGAATAACCCACACAAACACGTTCCTCCTATATTTACCCCTGACTAATGCACCTAACCTACACATCCCTGAACGCTATGGTGAATTAAGTGTGGCCAATTCACCTAACCTGCACATCTTTGGATTGTGGGAAGAAACCGGAGTACCTAGCAGAAACCAAGCAGACACGGCGTGAATGTGCAAAATCCTTACAGGCAGTCACCCGAGGCTGGAATCAATCCTGAGACCCCGCGATCTCAGGCAGGAGTTCTAACCACTAAGCTGAACGCTATGGTGAATTAAGTATGGCCAATTCACCTAACCTGCACATCTTTGGATTGTGGGAAGAAACCGGAGTACCTAGCAGAAACCAAGCAGACACGGCGAGAATGTGCAAAATCCTTACAGGCAGTCACCCGAGGCTGGAATCAATCCTGAGACCCCGCGCTCTCAGGCAGGAGTTCTAACCACTAAGCCACCGTTCTGCCCCTAGTGACATGTGTCTGGAATGCATTCCCTCGGCGGGTGATTGAGCAGAAAATCTCACAAAAATTTTAAAAAGCCTTTGGATATGCAATTGGTGGTGCAGGCTCGCATTTTCATTCAAAGATTCTATGTGGAGGCAGCTATGAACACTGATATATTCTGAAGTAATAGCTAATGGCAGTTCCTGGTTTGTTCCATTGACTCTGTCAGTAAGTGAGCCTCCAGTGAAGTGCTGGTGTTATCTCCCACTTTCTACTGAAGTGTTTCGATTTCCTCGCGTTGGTAATTTTCTGTGTCGATTATGTCATTTCCGGCCCTTTTTCTCAGAGGGTGGTAGATGGAGTCAACATTGATGCGTCTGTTGATGGAGTTCCGGTTAGAATGCCATACTTCTAGGAATTCTTGTGCTTGTCTCTGTTTGGCCTATCGTAGACTGGATATGCAGACCTAGTAAAAGTGGCGTACTTCCTCATCAGTATGCAAGAAATTAGTGTTGGGGTCATGTATTTTTGTGGCTAACTGATGTTCATATATCCTGGAGACTAGATTTCTGCTTGTTTTTCAAGTGTAGTGTTTGTTACAGTTCTTGCAAGGCTTATTGATCCTGGATGGAAATGTGTTGCTGGAAAAGCGCAGCAGTCAGGCAGCATGTAGGGAACAGGAGAATCGACGTTTCGGGCATTAGCCCTTCTTCAGGAAAGGCTATTGTTCCTGGAGCAGAACAGACAAAGATATGAATTTATTGCGGTGCTCAAAAGTATGAATAAACTGTTAGAGTGAAAAATAATGTTCTATTAGTTGGCATTATTGCATCAAAGAATTCTAATTTCAAGGTTGTCAGTAAAAGAGCTATGAGTGAAATAAGGAAACGTGTCTTTATTTAGAGAATTGTTACGAATTGGAACTGACTGGCCGGGAAAGTTGTGAATGAAGATTCAAGGAGGAACTGGACATATATTTGGAAATTATGAAATTAACGGGCAACAGAGAGAGGGCTGGCAAATGGGAGGTGCTTGGGAGACGTGTTTGGAGCTGATTCATACATAATAGCCA
>NC_057717.1:22268449-22275623 GCF_004010195.1 Chiloscyllium plagiosum | reverse complement strand
ATTGACTGCTTTCCATTTCAGGGCTCTGTACAGTGCTGCCTTCCTGAGCAAGTATGGTTCCCAATATCCTGTGTATTATGTAATGGAAAACATGGGAATGCCTTTCCCATGAAGGGCAGATGCCAAAACTTTGACTCTGCTGTTCTGATGCTTCCTGAATGGCTGTCCTTTGCCAGCGCCACACTTTTCGATTCTGATCACCAGGATCTGCAGTCCTCACGTTCTCCATTACTAAGGGCTGTCCCCTCTGCACACTGAGCAGGCAATTAATCAGCAGAAAACCGTTGTATTTATAGCTGACTGTTCAGTTCTGGAAAGCAGCATTTGACGAACACTTTTACTAAAAACGAAATTACAATTAATCAAATTTTCATTCAGTCCCAGAGTTACAGTTTTGGTTCATGAATTGGACAGCTTGATAACGAGCAGTGAATGACTAAAGAACTCCGAGGTACAGAGTATTCCAGGTGATATATTCCATGTTGGATGTGCTTTACCTTAATGCTGGTAATATTATCAGACAGACAAATATGACAAGGAAACGAGGTGACATGTGGAAGTGTGACATTTTTGCCATTACAGAGATATGTTTGAGGGAGGTCATGGCTAACAACTCAATATTCTGTTGTACCAGAACTTTTGCTAGGACAGGAGAGAGGCTAAAAGAGGAGGTAGTGGTGCCTTATTAATTATGGAGTCAGTTACTAGCGTAAGAAGGGACGATATCTTGAAAGGATCTACTAATGAGGCTTGGTGGTTAAAGCTCAGTCTCAAAACCATGACAGAAACACTGCTTGGGATACATTGTAGACCCCAAGATAAAGGAAAGTACGGGAGCAAATATATAACCAAGTTACTGAGATGTGTAAAAACAATAATAGGATCATTATATTCAGGCATTTCAATTCCAAACATTCAATACGGCAGTGATAACATCTTAAATGGGGGCAGGTGCTTTAAACTTTATTCTAAAGAGCTTCTTATATCAACATAGAGCAGACAAAACAATGGGCAGTGCAGTGCTGGGCCTCACTGTGGGGAACGAAGCCAGTCAGCTGTTCCAGGCAGAAGTGGGAGAGCATTATAGGACCAGTGACCGTGATATCACACGTATTGACTTTGCTAAGGAATAGACCCCAAAACCGTTTGAAACATAAAAGCTTTTTGGATTGGGGAGAAGGATCTGGGCAAAGTGCAGTTGCTTCTGGGTGAAACCGTCGCAGAACAAGGTGGGGCGGGGGTTAAGGGATCATTTGACTATAATGGAATTGATGACAGTGTCGGCCCAGCATGTTACACCGAAGCTAAAATTTAGGCAAACAAGCCCAGAGAACCTCAGATGTCGACACAAATTCCGAACAGGATGGAAAAGGAAAGAGAAACTTAAAGCAGGTTCCAAGTGAGCAGAACAATGAAGGTCGTAAAAGAATATAGCAAGGGGAGGGCTAAACTTAAAACGTCAGTGGAAGAGCAGGAGGAGGGGTGATAAAACATTAGCGGGTAAGATTAGCAAGAATCCAAAGTCTTTTTTTTAAATTTATTAAGGGGAAGACGATAACGTGGGAAAGAATGAGAGTGTTCGGGTCTAAGGGGACAGCCTGTTCACAGAGCCAGAGAATATGTTAAATACATTCTATGAATCAATCTTCAGTTTGGAGAAGCAGTTTCTGGATTCATGGAGAGTGACCGTTTGACTATTGAGCAAATTGACATAGGAACTGAGGAAGAATTGGAAGTTTATGCAAGATATAGTGGGCAAATAAACAGATTAAAGACCACCAAGCCTCACATCAGTGAGAGGGAAACAATTGTAGAAAATTCGTAGGGCTGTTGAGGCGGCATCCCTAAATATCTTCAAGGCTGAGACAGACCGATTTTAATACAAGTCTTTCGGGAAATCATTGGAAAGTGGAATGGGGGATTAACAAAATAAATGTAACCTAATCGAAGGAAAAGCAGACTCAGTGAGTGATAGACATATTGCTGCCTCTCTGTTTAATGGTGTTCTTTTCCAATAGCCCTGTATTGACAAGAACATCAACCTCTCACACTATGGAGTGAGACACAGTTTGGAATGCAATCGAGGGATTCAAGGAATTCATAAACGCGATACTTATTGACAGAAAGTACGAGAGGACTGCGACAACAGGGATTGCCTGCCGGGGTGAGGATTTGCATTGGCACAGCCACCACCACCAGAAGGAAGACTCAGCAGGTCATCCTTCAAGGTCAAGCAGAGACCTGCACTGGGACCTGGTAGTCAGTGGCCATGTGTCAAGGAGTGCTGAAGGCCAAAAGACTACATCACTATCGTGTCTCCTTCCTTCCTTCCCTGACCAAAACTGTATGTGGAGGGGTAGAGAGACATGCCGTTGTAGTGGAGTTAGCAGTAAGGCTTTGACACGAGGGGCTTCGGACAGCTCCAGCTCAGCAAAATGTACAGGGAAACTGAAATAAAGTCCTTTTAACTTTATTGCTACAGCAGTCGAGATGGCAGTTAGGGCAGTCGCACGTTCCTCGTGTGGGATGTGGGAGCTCACGGAGATTTCCACCGTCCCTGATGGCTACACGTGTGGGCACTGCACCCAGCTTCAGCTACTGGGAGACCGTGTTAGGGAGCTGGAGCTGTGTGGCACGGTGGCTCAGTGGTTAGCACTGCTGCCTCACAGCACGAGGGACCAGAGTTCAAATCCTGGCTCGGGCAACTGTCTGCGTGGAGTTTGCACGTTCTGCCCGTGTCTGCTTGTGTTTCCTCTGGGTGCTCCAGTTTCCTCCCACAGTTCAAAGATGTGCAGGTTAGGTGAATTGGTCATGCTAAATTGCCCGTAGTGTTAGGTGTAGGGAAGTGGGTCTGGGTGGGCTGCTCTTCAGTGGGTCGGTGTGGATTTGTTGGGCCGAAGGGCCTGTTTACACACTGTAGGTAATCTAACATAGGATGCACTCAGGGTCATCTGAGATACTGCTTTAGAGTGGTGGCCACACCCATGACACGCCCCTAGTTATGTTCCTTTAATGACTGTAATATTCCCGTCCAATTTTCATCGCCCTCAGTTTATTAGCTTTACCCGTCAGTCCTGTTGTATTTAAATAAACACACTTTAATCCAACAGGCGTACCTTGCTTCCTGTCATATTCCAGATAGAGAGTAGCTATGCGACCACCAGGAATGGCAAAGGGAGTAGGCAGAGAGTACAGAAATTCCCTGTGGCCATTCCTCTCGATAACAAGTAGACTATTTTGGTTTGTTGGGGGCGATGCACGTTCCGGGGAAAGTAGCAGTAGCCAGGTTGGTGGTACTACCATTGGCTCTGGGGCACAGTGGGAAAGGGTAAAAGTAAACAGGACGGTAAAGATAGGAGGGTCGATTGTTATTGGGACAGATCGGAGATTCTGTGGCCACAAACGGGAATCCAGGATGGTGGGTTACCTCCCCGCTGCTAGGGTCCAGGATGTCTCCAAGTGGCTGCAGAACATTCTCAAGGGGGAAGGTGAGCATCCAGAAATCATTATGCACGTTAGCACAAATGATACCCGTAGCAACAGGGACGAGTTCCTGCAGCGTGATTGCAGAGCGCTAGGAGAAACATTCTAAAAAAAGCCTTGACAGTGGTAATCTCATAAGAGGGAGATTGCCGTCAGAGACTTGCACTGGAGGGGGCACCAATATCTTGGCGGCCAGTTTTGCCAGTGATACAAGGGTGGGTTTAAACTAGATTGTCAGGGTGTGGTACCCTCAAGAGCAGGGAGGCAAGTGCGAAGCTGGAAGGAGATACAGTAATCAGAAATAGTAAGATTAGGCTGGAAAACAATAGAGAAATGCCTTTTGGATTAAATTGCATCTATTTCAATGCAAGGAGGCCTACAGGTAAGGCCGATGAACTCAGGGCGTGGATAGGTAAGTGGGATTGGTATATTATAGCCATTCCACAAACATGGCTAAGTGATGGATAGGACTGACAGCTTAATGTGCCAGGATACATGTGCTTTAGGTGAGACAGAGATGGTGGAAGGAGGGAAGGGGGAGTGGCATTTCTGATTAAGGGGAATACCACAGCAGTAATCAGAGACAAAATAACTGATGGATCACCCAGTGAAGCTTTTGTGGGTGGAGTTTCGAAATAGGAAGGGGATGGTGACGTGATTGGGTTTCTAATATAGGCCCCGAAATAGTCAATAGGAATGAGATTAACAAATATGCAGGAAGAGGGGGGAGACCTGCAGGAGTAATAAGGTTATAATAATAGGGGATTTTAATTTTTAAATTCAGACTGGAATGGACAGAGCTAAGGGATTTGATGACATAGAATCTGATAAAAGTGTCAGGAAAGTTTCCTCAAGCAGTATACAGAGTGTCCTACTCGGGAAGGGGCAAAACTCGAAATTTTCTTAGGAAATAGGGCAGGACAGGTGACTGAGTTAACAGTGGGGGAGCACTGTGGGACCAGTAACCATAGTTCTATTAATTTTCAAATAGTTACGGAGAGGGACAATACTGGTCCACAGGTTCATGTTCGAACTTGGGGCGTGGCTCAGGTCCAGGCCGCTGGAATCAAGGGAATCCCTGGAGGTTTATAAGAGATAACGGAGTTTAGTGAAGAAGGTAATCAGTAGGATGAAAAGGGGGCAAGAAAGAGCTGAGAAAATTAGGACGAATCCAAAAAGGTACTTCAAATATATTAAAAGAAAAAGCAATAACTGGAGAGAAGATTGGACCCGTCGTAGACCAATGTAGACAAGTATGTGTGGAACTATAAGAGATGGGTGATGTCCTCAATGAATATTTCTGCTCTATGTTTACCGTGGAGAAAGACATGTTCACTTGAGAACTTGAGGAAGTTAGTGGTGATATCTTAGGGACAATCCATATCATAGTAGAGGAGAATTTGGACGTACTGGAATGTTTGAAAGGGGATAAATCTCACAGTCCTTACCCGATATATCCAAGAACACCTCAGGGGGCTCCAGAAGAATTTTCGGGGACGCTGGCCTATAATGTTGATCATCATTGACCACAGTGACGTGCTGGATGACTGGAGGATAGCAAATGTTGTGCCCTTATTCAAGAAGAACTGAACACAAAAAGCCTTGGAACTAAAGACCAGTAACGTTCTGAGGGATAAGATTTGCTTGCATTTAGAAAGACAGGCTTTGATTAGGAATAGTAAGTGTGGCTTTGTGCGAGGAAGTTTGTACCTGACAATTCTCTTAAAGTAATTGGATGATGTGACTAGGAAAATTGACTTAGGTGGGGCAGTAGACTTCAAAACATGTGGTGTTGGAAAAGCACAGCAGGTCAGGCAGTATTCATCAGGAACGGCCAAAACATGGATTCTCCTGTTCCTCTGATGCTGCCTGACCTGCCGTGTTTATCCAGTGCCACACTTTTCGAAAATGATCTCCAGCAACTGCCATGCTCACTTTCTCCACGGGCGGTAGATTTAGTCGTTATGGATTTCAATTACACCAGAACAGAATGATGATTTTGAGCCCCTGGAGCCTGATATATAGAATTACAGGAGGAGGCCAATAAGCCCCGAAGGCCTATAAAACTGTAACCAGATCATGCAGCACCAGTATCCAGTTTCACAGCAACAGGATCAATCTATTCAGTTACTTGAAGTCAGTAACACAGGAAATGGCAGAGGCCACAAAGTGACTGGACTATCGGGTATACTGGAATAAAGCTGAAAATGTGTTGCTGAAAAAGTGCAGCAGGTCAGGCAGCATCCAGGTAACAGGAGAATCGACGTTTCGCGCATAAGCCCTTCTTCAGGAATAAAACTGGAATAAAACCAGGCTAGCCCCTCAGACTTGCCCATCCATTCAGTCAGTCAGGGCTGATTTGCACTCGGCCGCAATTTCTCTTTAATGCCCAATTCTTTGTAGCCCTCGACTCTCTGACGGGTCAAAACCCATTGAAACCCACTCGCACGCCCAAAATATTTCAGTGATATAGCCTCCCCTAACTGTCTGGTCCCAACCGTCACTATTCCCTGAGAGAAGGAAACACTCCCCACACATATACCTTGGCCTATTGACATGGAAAGAATTTATGAACACAGCGTAAAGTGACTGGCCCTGATATCATGGCCGTATTTGATTGAGCGAGATGTCAAGGAGACTGAACAAAATTAAACTTGATGGGAATCAGTTGTAAACTCTCCACTGGTTGGATCATTCAGAGCACAATGGGGCTGGTGGGCATCAATCCTCCCAGTCCCTGGATATCTCTGTGGGCAATCCTCAGGGTAGCTTCTTCGGCACAAACATCTTCAGCTGCTTCATCAATGTCTTTCACTCTGTCACACAATCAGAGATGGGGATGTTCTTTGAAGATTATACAATGTTCAGAACAATAAGTAACCTCCTAATATACTAAAGTATCAAATCTTGACAACATTCAAGCTTGTGCTGTTAATGTAAAGGTAACATTAATCAAAAGCACTGCTGGACAATAAACATTTCCACGGTTAAAAGAAAGAGGAACTCCTGCAACTCTAGCTGGTTTCCCAGTAATATAAGAAAGCCATTCAGCCCATCAGATCTATTGGATAACAAGAGGCACAATGCGTTCACTCACTCGTGCCTATTATCCAAGAAGACAATTTAAAATAAAAGCAGGTGTTGGAATCCAAAATACACACGCAGGAAGCTGGAAGAACAGACTAAGCAAGGCAGCATCAAGACTTTGAGAAGTAAACGCCTTGGATATAACCCTTCGTCAGGACTGTGGATGGGAGTAAGGCGGTCTACAGATAAAGTGGCGGGTGAGGGAGGAGGAGGCAGAGTGGCGAAGTGGGGGATAAGTGAATACAGGTAAAGGGTATCAGCGAGTTGTTGATAGGAGGGCTGAATCCAGTTGGGAGCTGGACACAAGCTTGTTCAGAGGAATGGAAGGGAGGGGAGGGCTTGGGAAGGGAGTCGGGTGATTGGAAGGGAGGTTATTTGAAATTGGAGAATTCAATGTTAAGTCCCCGGGGTGCTGGCTGCACAGGTGACAGATGAGATCTTGTTCCTCCAGATTATGGTTTGGTTCATTGTGGCAATGGAGGACGCCAAGGATGACTATGTCGGAAAGGGATTGGGAAAGAGAATTGAAATAGGAAGTGAATGGGAGGGCTTCCATTCCACCTAACGACCATACCTTTCAGCTCCCAACCGGATTCATCACTCC
>NC_057717.1:22246439-22267949 GCF_004010195.1 Chiloscyllium plagiosum | reverse complement strand
TTTGAAGAACAAAAACTGACAATTAAAAAGAAAGGTCAGTGTAAAAGGCTGGAGATAACGGCTGAGCGTGCGCTTAGTAAGGAAGAGAGTGGGCATGAGCAAGCCCCTGGTAGTCAGAAGCCTAGTGAGAATTTGTTTGAGTATGTTCAAGCATCGCCTCAATTTGATGAGAAGAATGTGATGCCCTTTTCATCGCATTTGAAAAATTGGCTAAACAAATGCAGTGGCCAGAGGCTATGTTGATTTTGTTGATCCAAACGAAACTTATAGGTAGGACTGGTGAGATATTCACATCCCTATCAGAGGAGATATCTGGGGAGTATAAGGAGGTTAAAAAAACATTTTATCTGCATAGGCAACCTTTCAGGAATTTAATGAGGGATCCTGGTGAAACCTACATTGAGTGTGTAAGGATCAAACAGACTAATTTCTATAGTTGGATAAGAGATTTAAAATTCAAGCAAAGCTGTGATGCCCTTAAAGCGGTTAGTACTTGGAGGAATTCAAAAATTAACTGCCGGAAGTAGTGCAAACTCAGGCGGAAGAGCAGAGAGTGTAAGTCGCAAGGTTAGCTGCTGAAATGGCTGATGATTATGAACTGGCCCATAAATTTGGTTTGGGCTTCCAGAACCAGTTCTGGTCTCTGAGGGACAGAAATTGGAGCAAACGGATATCCTCACGAGCAAAGGGAAAGGTAGATCACAGTGTAGATCATAAGGATAATTTACCCACGATAATAAAAAAAACCTTGAAGGGGACAAAGAAGTTAAAAACCTGTCGTGTTTTCATTGTAAAAAAGAGGGCCACATAAAATCACAGTGTTGGTGGGCTGGGAGAAAACCAGATGTAGGATAACCAGACAAGCCTGGAAGTTTTGTTGGACTCGTATCAAAAAGCATAAGGGAAGTTAGGCAACTGCCTTAGAGTGGACACGATGATGAGGGGACGTGCCAAATCTGCAAACAAAACTTACATGAAAGGGTGAAGTTTATTCATATATGCCAGGAGTAATTGGTAAGAAGGTTTCAATATTAATTGACACAGGATATTTTCAGTCTGTAATGCTGAGGGGTGAGGCTTTATGTACTGTTGAGAGACTATTTCCAGAAAATGTGCTGGTAACAGGAATTCATAGTGAGGCAAAAAAATGCTCAGTTATGTAAAGTAAGGCTAGAGTGTCCAGAGAGGTGTGGAGAATGTGGTAGGAGTACTGGAGCTCTAACTCTGAGCTCCAGGAATAAAATTTGTCCTTGCAAATAATATAGCTGATTATGTAAAGTAAGGCTAGAGTGTCCAGAGAGGTGTGGAGAATGTGGTAGGAGTACTGGAGCCCTAACTCTGAGCTCCAGGAATAAAATTTGTCCTTGCAAATAATATAGCTGATTCACTGGTAGGCGTGCTGCCTACTCTAGTTGAAAAGCCAGTGGAGAGGCAGGCAACTGAAGACCTGGAGAATGTTTATCCAGGAATTTCTCCGATTGCATCACCAGAAGATCACAAATGCACAGGTTGAAGCAGGATAAAGGCACAGATAAGGAAGCTGACGTAGAGTTATCCGAAAGTTTCTTTTTGATCAGATAAGAGGAACAGAGAATGAGCAAGTAGGAAGACATGAAAGTATTTTTAGCTCTGCTAAGCTGATTGAGTTACAGCTGAAATATGAGGAGTTACAAAATTTATATCAAAAGATATTTAGCAAGAAAGAGAATGATTGCATTCCTGTGTGTTATTACTTAAATGATGTTTTAATGCAGATATGAAGATCAGCACACATTGAAGCAGATCAGACGTGCACAGAAATTCATCAAATTGTTTTGTCTGTTGGGTATAGAAAGGAGGTGCTGCGAGTGGCACATGAGCTACCACTTGGAGATCCTTTCGGGGTGAGGACATTACAGGCTGAAATACAAAGATGTTTTCACTGGCCGGGATTACACAAAGATGTAGTGAATATTGCCAAATGTCTCAAACATGTCACACAGACAGTAATAAAACCTGCAACTTTAATATCGATTCCAGCATTTGTGGAACCTTTCCCAAGAGTGTTGATAGATTGTGTATGTCCCCTAACTCAACCAAAACGTGGGAATAAGTATTTATTAACAATAATGGATGTGTCGACTAGATTTCCAGAGGCAGGCGCATTATGCAGCATCACAGCTAAAAGAGTTGTAGAAAAAAAACTTATTTTTTACATAGGTACGGACTACCAATAGAGATTCAGACAGATCAAACCTCACATTCGAACTATTCAAGCAGGTGATGGATAACTTTGGAATAAAGCAATTCAAATATACTACGTAGTATTCGGAATCAATGTGAGCATGAGCAAGATGGCATCAAACAGTGAAAACCATGTTGAGGGTTTATGGTCAGGAGAATCCAGACGATTGCGATAAGGAAATTACTTTTGAACTATTTGTGATCAGAGACGCACGGAATGAATCGACCAATTCAGACTATTTGAATTAATTTTGGGGCATGAAGTAAAAGGACCGTTAACATTGGTTAAGGAGAAATTAATAAGTCAGAATTCAGAGACCACCCATTTGGACAATGTGTCAATTTTAGGGAACGATTAAATAGAGCTGGAGAATTGGCTAGACAGCATTTAATAGTATCGCAGCATACATTGAAACAGGAAGTGGATCAGAAATCACAAATTCGCAATTTTGCAATTGGGAATAATGTATTGGTGTTACTTTCATTAACAGTTGAGCCTTTCGAAGCAGGTTTTAGTGTACCTTATCAAATTGGGAAGAAATTGAATGAGGTGAACTACTTGGTATGGACTCCAGACAGGATGAAATCTCACATAGTGTGTTATGTGAATATGCTCAACAGGTATTTTGATAGGGAAGGAAAGCAAGAGGAGAAGGTATGAATGATTACAGCACAGAAGGAAGACCCAAGTTCAGAGGATTCTGAATTGGACATTCCTCAAATCAAATTGAACAATGAGAAATTTGTCAAAAATTGTGATAAATTATTGAGTTACCTTCCACAAGAAAAGCATAGTGACCTGAAAGAGTTATTATGATTTCTTGGAGAGATATGCGGGAATAAACTGGGAAGTACAAACATAATTGTGCATGATGTAGACACAGGAAATGCTGTTCTGATTAAATAACATCCTTAAAGGCATTATCCTCTAAAGTTGGCACAGGTTCAGAAGGAAATATAGCACATGCTCCAAGATGGCATAATCGAAGTGTGTTTCAGTGATTGGAGCTCATGTATAGTCATGGTGCCAAAGCCAGGTGTTACCCAGTGGTCATGTGAGGACTATAACAAACTCAACTTCGCTACAAAAACTGATGCCTATCCTATTCCATTTGGAGAACTGTGTCGAAAAAGTGGGAGAAGCTACTTACATTTCTAAGTTGGACTTGCTCAGAGGCTACTGGCAAGGACCTCTGTCAGAGAGAGCAAAGGCAATTTCTGCTTTTATAACACTAAATGGATTGTATCAAATCAAAGTTGTGGCATTTGGTATGTAAAATGATCCAGCCACATTTCAGAGACTGATAATGAGGTCATTGTCGGATTACCCAACTATGTGGTGTGCATTGATCATCTGGTAGTTTTTAGTCACTCATGAAAGGAACATTTACAGCATTTATCGGACTTGTTTGATTGACTTCAGAAGGCAGGCTTGCTGGTAAACCTAGCTAAAATTTGAGAAAGCCAAGTCAGGTTCCTGGGTCACGTTATTGGACATGGACCAATGGCCCTATGAGATACAAAAACGAAAGTAGTTGGGGAATGTTCCACACCGTCGACAAAAAGAAATATGCAGTGCTACGGTTCCTGGGATTGACTGGATTTTACTGAAAATTTGTGCCAAACATTAAGCAGTGTGGCTACTCCCCTCACCAAATTGTCAAGGGCAAGAACTCTCAGTGGTCAGAGTACTGACAAAAGTCATTTTCCAGCCTAAAACCTGTGTTAGACACTGCCCCAATATTAGCTGCACTAGATTACACGAAGACTTTCAAGGTGGCTATCGATGCCAGTGATGTTGGTGTCGGTCTGGTGTTCCTGCAGGAGGATGATGAGGGAATAGAAAGACCTATCGGGTGTTTTTCTGGGAAGTCAAACGTTCATCAACATAAATGTTCAATGGTGTAGCAAATGACTTTAACCTTGGTGTTGGCATTACACCATAACTGTGTTTATATTACCAGCAATGCATCTGAGACAATCGTATACACTGATTACAACACATCGACATTTGTGGAAAAAATTAAAGACAAAAATGCCAGACTGTTTAGATGGAGCTTGTTGTTGCAGCCGTTCAATCTGACCATTGCGCGTGTGGCAGGTCGCGAAAACGTGAAAGCTGATGAGTTATTGAGACTCTAATGAGAGATTGAGGTGTTCAGTGGTGGGTATACAACAGCCTGGTTCTGCATAGGTTTGTGCATGTTTGAATGTTTACAATTAGTACAGTATATCTGTCAGTTTTAAGACTACTAACTGGGTTTGAAGGGTTAAAAATGCAGCCACTTTTAGCATTGATGGTTTTTTTAAGGTGGGAGAGGTGTGTCACAAAGCAAGTCCCTTTTTGTTTAAAAGCTGTTCCTTGGCTCAAGGAGGCTCTGTCCTTGTTTTTTTTTCCAGAGGAACAATAAAACGTGGCCAAGCTCCGATCAGAGCTGAAAAATGTGTTGCTGGAAAAGCGCAGCTGGGCAGGCAGCATCCAAGGAGCAGGAAAATCGACGTTTCTGGCATAAGCCCTTCTTCACTTTCTCCAAGCTCCGATCAGTCTGGTTTGGTACAGAGATGAAAAGTACTTTCAGAGGTCATTTGTTTACATGGAAACAGATGAGTCTTCAGGCCAAAGTGACCATGCTTTATAAGTCACCAGTATAATGAACGGCGAGTGGTGAGCTATTTTAACTGAACTAGCTGAGCTGATCAGTTTTCAGTTGAGTCTTGAACTGGGAAGTTCAACTGGGAGCTGTGTGGAAACTCTCTCTCTCTGTTTTCTGACCTTCAACTTCAACCTGGAAGTTTGTGTTCCATTTATACTGGTTTTTTTTATTATCTGGAGTTTGCTTATTGGGACAGTTGTGTATATTCGGAATAGCATAATTAAGTCTAGCTGAATAGGCTGTATTCTGTCGTGATTTTTTTATTCTGTTCTTTGTGTTTCATTGTGTAGTTTTATGAATAAAGTTTTTGTCTGTTTCAAAATCTGCTAGTCAACCCAGCTAAATTACCCCCGGTAATTTTCATTGTACACTCACCGAAACAAATTGCAAAGGTATGCGCTGGGCTGCCTGCTTAAAAGTGTTTTGATTCGTCTAACCTAGTTCATAACATCTCGGAGATTGAAGATGCCTCCTTGGGACTTGGTACAAACCAATCACATTCCCTCCGCATGGTCAGCAAACCACGTTAACATAACACGTGTCTATCATTAGCAAAGGGGCCAGGAGGAACAACGTGGATCAGTCTGTCTTTGCAGTCTATGGCTCATTGGTTTGTCGTGTTGCAGCAACAATGGCATCCTCCTATTTCAGTCTAGCAGTTTAGAGGGGCTGATTGGCCTCTTCTGTTCATGTGTCAGTGTCTCGAGGAACTGAATGTCTTCCTCCTGGCCCGAAGGCAGAGGTTCAAGGACTTCGTGGGCAACCCATAGTTCCTGCCTACCAGCACGCTGTGCTGAACAGACTCTATCTTCCTGAGTTATAGGAGACAAACAGAAGGCTGGAAGCACACAGCAAGCCAGGCAGCATCATGAGCTGGGAAAGTCAACATTTCAGTTGGAACCGTTCTTCAGAACTGGGTTGGGGGGTAGGGGGAGCTGCAGATAAAGAGGGAAGGGAGTGGGGAGATCAGGGGGATGCTGAATTACGGCTATGTGGACACAAGTGGTTGGTGCAACCTGGTTGGGCGATGGGAGGGATGAAATCAGTTGTGAACTGAAAGGTAGGGTCATTAGGTGAAATGGAAAATCGCCTAGTCACTTCCTATTTCAATTCTCTTTCCTAATGCCTTTCCGACATGGCCAACCTTGGCCTCCTCCACTGCCACAATGCACCAAACCATAATTTGGAGGAACAAGATGTCATCTGTCACCTGTGCAGCCTGCACCCCGGGGTCACAACATTGAATTCTTCAATTTCAAATAACCTCCCTTCCATTCCTCCGACTCCCTTCCCATGCCCTCCCCTCCCTTCCATTCCTCTGAGCAACCTTTTGTCCAGCTACCAACTGGATTCAGCCCTTCCATCAACAACTCGCTGATACCTTTATCTGTGTCCACTTATCCACTCCTCGCCAGTCTGCCTCCTCCTCCCTCACCCACACTTTATCTATATACCCCCTTACTCCCATCCACAGTCCTGACGAAGGGTTATATCCAAGGCGTTCACTTCTCAAAGTCTTGATGCTGCCTGGCTTATTCTGTTCTTCCAGCTTCTTGCGTGTGCATTTTGGATTCCAACACCTGCTTTTATTTAAATTGTCTTCTTGTGTAATATGCAGAAGTGAGTGAACGCATTGCACCTATTGTTATCCAATACATCTGATGGGCTGAATGGCTTTCTTATACTACTGTGAAACTTGCTAGAGTTGCTGAAGGGGTCCCTCTTTCTTTTAACCATGGAAATGTTTATTCTCCAGCAGTGCTTTTGATTCATGTTACCTATACATTAACAGCACAAGCTTGAATGTTGTCCAGATTTGATACTTTAGTACTTTAGGAGGTGACCCATTGTTCTAAACATTGTATAATCTTCAAAGAATATCCTCACCACTGATTGCATGAAAGAGGGAAAAACATTGATGAAGCAGCTGAAAATGTTTGTGCCAAAGAAGCTACCCTGAGGATTGCCCACAAAGATATCCAGCTGGGGACTGGAGGATTGATATCCACCAGCCCCATTGTGCTCTGAATGATTCAACGAGCGGGGAGTTTACATCTGATTCTCATCAAGTTCAATTTTGTTCAGTCTCCTTGACATCTCGCTCAATCAAGTACTGCCGTGATATCAGGGCCAGTCACTTTCCGCTGTGTTCATATCTTCTATCCATGTCAATAGGCCAAGGTATATGTGTGGGGAGTGGTTCCTTCTCTCAGGAAATAGTGATGGTTGGGGCCAGACAGTTAGGGGAGGCTACATCACTGAAATGTTTGGGGGTTGCGAGTGGGTGTCAATGGGTTTTGGCCCGTTAGAGAGTCGACAGCTACAAAAAATTGGGCATGAAAGAGAAATTGCAGCCGGTGCAAATCAGTCCTGACTTACTGAATGGTGTGCAGATCTGAGAGTCTATGTAGCCTGGTTTTATTCCAGTATACTCCATAGTCCAGTCACTTTGTGGACTCTTCCATTTCCTGTGTTACTGACGTCAAGTAGCTGAATAGATTGAACCTGTTGCTGTGCAACTGGATACTGGTGCTGCATGATCTGGTTACAGTTTAGATTAGATTAGATTAGATTAGATTAGATTACTTACAGTGTGGAAACAGGCCCTTCGGCCCAACAAGTCCACACCGACCCGCCGAAGTGCACCGAGGGACTTATTGGCCTCCTCCTGTAATTGTACATCAACCCCAGGGGCTGAAAAGCCTCATTCTGTTCATCTGTAACTGAAATCCATATTGACTAAATCTCCTGCCCTTGGAGAAAGTGAGCACGGCAGATGCTGGAGATCAGTGTCGAAAAGTGTGGCACTGGATAAACACAGCAGGTCAGGCAGCATCAGAGGAACAGGAGAATCGATGTTTTGGACGTTTTTGATGGAGAATCATAGATTCTCCTGGCCCTCGAATAATGCCTGACCTGCTGCACTTTTCCAACACCACATGTTTTGAAGTCTACTGCCCTACCCCAGTCAATCTTCCTGGTTACATCATCCAATTACATTAAGAGATTTGTCAAGCACAAACTTCCTCGCACAAAGCCACACTTACTGTTCCTAATCAAAGCCTGTCTTTCTACATGCATGTAAATCTTATCCCTCAGAACCTTCTCAAGTAACTTATCTACCCCGGATGTTAAACCTACTGGTCTATAGTTCCAAGCCTTTTTTTGCTCAGTTCTTCTTGAATAAGGGCATAACATTTGCTATCCTCCAGTCTTCCGGGACGTCACCTGTGGTCAATGGTGATCAACATTATAGGCCAGGGTCCCCGTAAATTCTTCTGGAGCCCCTTGAGGTGTTCTTGGATATATCGGGTAAGGACCGTGAGATTTATCCACTTTCAAACATTGTAGTACGTCCAAACTCTCCTCTACTTTGATATGGATTGTCCCTAAGATATCACCACTAACTTCCTCAAGTTCTCAAGTCTCTTTCTCCACGGTAAACATAGAGTAGAAATATTCGTTGAGGACTTCATCCATCTCTTATAGTTCCACAAATACTTGTCCACATTGGTCTTCGATGGGTCATATTTTCTATCCAGTTATTGATTTTTCTTTTAATATATTTAAAGTACCTTTTTGGATTCATCCTAATCTTCTCAGCAAAGGCTCTTTTTTGCCCCCTTTTCACCCTACTGATTTCCTTTTTTCAGTAAAATCCTGTATCATTTATATACCTCCAGGGTATACCTCCTTTTATATACCTCCCAAATCAGCTCACCAACCTCTTCCTATTTCTTACCTCCACCCACAAAGCCTCACTGGGTGATCCATCAGTTATTTTATCTCTGATTACTGCTGTGGCACTCCTCTTAATCAGAAATGCAACTCCCCTCCGCTCCTTCCACCATCTCTGTCTCACCTAAAGCACCTGTACCCTGGCAAATTAAGCTGTCAGTCTTATCCATCACTTAGCCATGTTTGTGTAATGGCTATAATATACCAGTCCCACCTACCTTTCCACGCCCTGAGTTCATCGGCCTTACCTGTAGGCCTTCTTGCATTCAAACAGATGCAATTTAATCCAAAAAGACATTTCTCTATGTCGTTTTCCAGCCTAATCTTACTATTTCTGATTACTGTATCTCCTTCCAGCCTCGCACTTGCCTCCCTGCAGTTGAGAATACTACCCCCTGCCAATCTAGTTTAAACCCACCCTCGTAACACTAGCAAAGCTGGCCGCCAACATACCAGTGTCCCCTACAGTGCATGTCTCAGACGGTGATCTCCCTCTCAGGAGGTTACCACTGTCAAGGTTTTCTTTTTAAATGTTTCACCTAACTCTCTGTAATCACGCTGCAGGACCTCATCCCTATTTCTACGGATATTATTTGTGCCAACGTGCATAATGATTTCTGGCTGCACACCTAACCCGTTGAGAATGTTCTACAGCCACTTGGATACATCCTGGACCCCAGCACCTGGGAGGTAATGCACCATCCTGGATTCGCATTTGTGGCCACAGAATCTCCAATCTGTCCCTCTAACAAACGATCCTCCTATCTTTAATGTACTGTTTACCTTTACCCTTTCCCGCTGTGCCCCAGAGCCAGTGGTAGTACCACCAACCTGTCTACTGCTGCTTTCCCCTGAACGGTCATCGCCCCCAACAATCCAAAATGGTCTACTTGTTATCGAGGGGAATGGCCACAGGGGACTTCTGCACTCTCTGCCGACTCCGTTTGCCATTCCTGCTGGTCGCACAGCGACTCTCTGCCTGGAACATGACAGGAAGCAAGGAACGCCTGTTGGATTAAATTGTGTTTATTTAAATGCAACAGGACTGACAGGTAAAGCTAATGAACTTAGGGCGATGAACGTTGGACTGAAATATTACAGTCATTAAAGTTTCTGGCTGCACACCTAACCCGTTGAGAATGTTCTACAGCCACTTGGATACATCCTGGACCCCAGCACCTGGGAGGTAATGCACCATCCTGGATTCGCATTTGTGGCCACAGAATCTCTGATCTGTCCCTCTAACAAACGATCCTCCTATCTTTAACGTACTGTTTACCTTTACCCTTTCCCGCTGTGCCCCAGAGCCAGTGGTAGTACCACCAACCTGTCGACTGCTGCTTTCTCCTGAACGGTCATCGCCCCCAACAATCCAAAATGGTCTACTTGTTATCGAGGGGAATGGCCACAGGGGACTTCTGCACTCTCTGCCTACTCCGTTTGCCATTCCTGGTGGTCGCACAGCTACTCCCTGCCTGGAACATGACAGGAAGCAAGGAACGCTTGTTGGATTAAATTGTGTTTACTTAAATGCAACAGGACTGACAGGTAAAGCTAATGAACTTAGGGCGATGAACGTTGGACTGGAATATTACAGTCATTAAAGAAACATAACTAGGGGCGTGTCTTGGGTGTGGCCACCACACTAAAGTACTTATCTATGAAGTTCTCAGTATCTCGGATGGCCCTGAGTGCATCCGAAATTAGATTACCTACAGTGTGTAAACAGGCCCTTCTGCCTAACAAGTCCGCACCGACGTGCAGCCCACCCAGACCCACTCCCCTATACTACGGGCAATTTAGCATGACCAATGCACCTAACCTGCACATCTTTGAATTGTGGGAGGAATCCGCCTCACCCAGAGGAATCCCATGCAGACACGGGCAGAAAGTCCAAACTCCACACAGACAGTTGCTCGAGCCAGGATTTGAACCCTGGTCACTGGTGCTATGACGTAGCAGTACTACCACTGAGCCACCGTGCTGCCCAGCTGCAGCTCCCTCACACGGTCTCCCAGGAGCGGAAGCTGGGTGCACAGTCCACACCTGTAGTCATCAGGGACGATGGAAATCTCCGTGAGCTTCCACATCCCACAAGAGGAACGTGCGACTGCCATCTGGACTGCTGGAACAATAAAGTTAAATGGACTGTATTTCAGTTTCCCTGTACATTTTGCTGAGCTGGAGCTGTCCGAAGCCTCTCACGTCAAAGCGTTACTGCTTACTCTGCTACAACGGCATCTCTCTCTACCCCTCCACATACAGTTTTGGTCAGGAAAGGAAGGAGACACGACAGTGATGTAGTGTTTAGGCCTTCAGCACGCCTTCACACCTGGCTACTGACTACCAGGTCCCCGTGCAGGTCTCTGCTTGTCCTTGGATGGTGTCTTGCTGAGGTCTTCCTTCTGGTAGTGGTAACTGTGTCAATGCAAATCCTCACCCCGAAAGGCAATCCGTACTGTCGCAGTCCTCTCGTACTTTCTGTCTATTAGTATCGCGTTTATGAACTCCTTTAATCCTTCAATTGCATTCCAAACTGCGTCTCACTCTGCAGCGAGAAAGGTGATGTTCTTGTGAATACAGGGCTATTGGAAAAGAATACAATTCGACATAGGGGCAACAATATGTCTATCCTCTCACTGAGTCTGCGTTTCCTTCGATTAGGTTATATTTATTTTGTTAATCCCCCATTCCACTTACCTGCAATTTCCCGTAACACTTGTATAAACATCTGTCTGTCTCAGCCTTCAAGGTATTTAATGATCCAGCCTCAACAGCCCTCCGAATTTTCTACAATTGTTTCGCTCTCACTGATGTGAGACTTGGTGGTCTTTAATCTGGTGATTTGCCCACTCTATCTTGCATAAACTTCCAATTCTTCATCAGCTCCTGTGTCAATTTGCTCAAGTGTTAAACGGTCACTCTCCCTGAATCCAGAAACTGCTTCTCCAAACTGAATACCGATTCGTAGAATATATTTAACATATTCTCTGGCTGTGTAAACAGGCTGTTCCCTTAGTCCCTAACATTCCCATTCTTTCCCGCGTTATCGTCTTCCCCTTAATAAACCAAAAATATGACTTTGGATTCTTGCTAATCTTACCCGCTAATGTTTATCAACCCTCCTTCTGCTCTTTTACTGACATTTTACGTTCAGCCCTCCACTTTCTATATTCTTTTAGGACCTTCATTGACCTGCTCACTTGGTACCTGCTTTAAGCTTCTCTTACCTTTTTCATCCTGTTCGGGATTTGTGTCGACATCTGAAGTTCTCAGGGCTTGTTTTCCTAAATCTTATCTTCGATGTAACATGCTGGGCCGACACTGTCATCAATTCGATTTTAATCAAATGATCCCTCAACCCCCGCCCCACCTTGTTCTGCTACAGTTTCACCCAGACGCAACTGCACTTTGCCCAGATTCTGTCTTTTTTTTCATAAAATATGTCTACCCAATCCAAAAAGGTTTTATTATTCAAACATTTTTGGGGCCTTTTCCTTAGCAAAGTCAAAATGTGTGATATCACGGTCACTGGTCCTATAATGCTCTACCACTTCTGCCTGGAACACCTGAGTGGATTCGTTCCCCACGTTAGGCCCGACACTGCCCATTGTTGTATCTGCTCTATGTTGATATAAGAAGCTCTCGGGAATAAATTTCAAAGCACCTGCCCCCTCTTAAGAAGTTATCACTACCATAATGAACTTTTGGAATTGAAATGCCTGAATATAATGTTCCTATTATTGATTTTACAGCATTAAGGCAACGCACATCCAGCCTGGAACATATCACCTGGAATACTCTGTACCTCGGAGTTCTTCAGTCATTCACTGCTCGTTATCAAGCTGTCCAATTCATAAACCAATCAATCAATCAATAACTTGGTTATATTACTGCTCCCGTACTTTCCTTTATCTGGGATTCTACAATATATCCCAAGCAGTGTTTCTGTCATGGTTTTGAGACTGAGCTTTAACCACCAAACCTCAATCTTTTCAAGATATCGTCCCTTCTTAAGCCAGTAACTGACTCCATAATTTATAAGACAACACTACCTCCTCTTTTACCCTATCGCCTGTCCTGACTATAGTTCTGGTACCACAGAATACTGAGTTGTCAGCCATGACCTCCCTCAAACACATCTCTGTAATGGTAAAAATGACACACTTCCACATATCATCTCGTTTCCTTGTCATATCTGTCTTCTGATAATATTCCCAGCATTAAGGCAACGCACATCCAGCCTGGAACATATCACCTGGAATACTCTGTACCTCGGAGTTCTTCAGTCATTCACTGCTCGTTATCAAGCTGTCCAATTCATAAACCAAAACTGTAACTCTGGGACTGAATGAACATTTGTTGAATTGCAATTTCGTTTTTCGTAAAAGTTTTCATCAAAGGCAGCTTTCCAGATCTGAACAGTCAGCTCTAACTACAACTGGTTTCTGCTGATTAATCGCCTGCTCAGTATGCAGAGGGGGCAGCCCTCAGTAATGGGCAACGTGAGGACTGTATATCCTGGTGATCGGAGTCGAAAAGTGTGGTGCTGGCAAAGCACAACTATTCAGGCAGCACCTGAGGAACAGCAGAGTCAAAGTTTTGGCATCTGCCCTTCATGAGAAAGGCATCCGTGCCTTCCCATGTTTGCCATTCCGTAGTACACAGGATATTGGGAACCATACTTGCTCAGGAAGGCAGCACTGTACAGAGCCCTGAAATGGAAAGCAGTCAATCAGTTGGTTGGACAGGGAGTAAACAAGTTGAGATCAAATACAGACTGATTGAAGAACAAACATAAGGATATATGAATCCCTCAGCCAGACGGGAAAGTCCCTAGGTTACTACAAGAAGAGAGGAAAGAGATTTCTGTGCTTTTGGCGATTGTCTTTGCGTCTTCACTCTCCATTTGAGTAGCATCGGATGATTGGAGGGTGGCAAATGTTACTCCCTTGTTCAGGCAAGGGAGCAGGGATTGTCCTGAGAACGACAGACCCGTCAGTCTTACATCTGTATTGTCCAAAGTATTGGAGAGGATTCTGAAAAATCATAGTTTGATTAGAAATAGCAAGCATGGCTTTGTGAGGGGCAGGTCATACCTTACAACTCTTATTGGATTCTTTGAGGATGGGATTAAACACACTGAAGAAGGTAGACCAGTGAATGCGGAGTGGATGTATTTTAACAAGGTGTTTGATAAGCTTTCCCGTGGTAGTTTCATTCAGAAAGTAAGGAAGCATGGCACACAGGGAGTCCTGTCTGTCTGAATACAGAATAGGATAGCCCATAGAAGACAGAGGGTTGTGGTAAATGGGAAGTATTCAGTGGGGAACGAGGTGAGTAGTGGTGTTCCGTAAGGATCGGTTCTGGGACCTCTGCTGTTTGTGATTTTGATAAATAACTTGGATGACGAAGTGGAAGGGTAGGTTCGTAAGTTTGATGATGTAACACCGGTTGCTGGAATTATGGATAGTGTGAAGGGCTGTAGTAGTTTGCAACAGGATAATGGCAAGATGCAGGACTCTGCTGCTTAGTGGCATATGGTGTTCAATATGGAAAAGTGGGATACGATTCATTTTGGAAGGTCGAAGTTGAATACAGAATACAGGGTTAGAAGCAGAATTCTTACATTGTGGAGGAACGGGGATCCTATGGGCCATGGCATAGCTCCCACAATGTTTCTACCCAGGTTTATAAGGTTGTTAAGAAGGCGTTTGATGTGTTCATTAGCCGATGGAATGAGATTAAAAGCTGCGAGGTTATGCTGCTACTCTATCGAGCCCTGGTAAGACCACACTTAGAATATTGTGATCAGTTCTGATTGCCTTGTTATAGGAAAGATGTGGAAGCTTTGGTGAGGTTGCTGAGGAAATTTATCAAGATGTTGCCTGGACTGGAGGGCATGTCCTGCAAAGAAAATTTGAGGGAGCTCGGGCGTTTTCCTCATTGTAACGAAGAAGAATGGAATGTGACTTGACAGCGGTGTACAAGATGATGAGAGGCATAGATAGAATGGATAGCCAGAGACTTTCTCCCAGGGTGGAAATGACTATCTCGAGGGGGTATGATTTTAAAGTAATTGGAGGAAGGTTTAGGGGAGATGTCAAAGGTAAGTTCTTTACACAGAGTGGTGGGTGAGTGCAAAGAACAGCCAACAGTTGTAGTAAAATCAGCTATATTAGGTATATTTAATTGGATAGACACATGAATGATAGTATAATGAAAGATATGTAGGTTAGTCTGATCTTAGAGTAGGATAAAAAGTCAACAGAACATCAAGGTCCAAAGGGCCTGTACAGTGCTGCACTGTTCTATGTTTCCAGTTTCACCCAGCTTGTGGATTCACCTTAAATTGTTGAATGTGTGCGGGCGTGATGTGTATGAGATCAGGAAGCTTTGGAGGGATGTAAGGCCAAAACCTCCAGTTATGGTGTGCATTGTTACAGTAACCTGAAAGCCAGTATAATATGTTTGTTTACTTAGACCAGACAGATTCCACCAAGTTCAGTTATTAATGTGATTTGTGGATTGCCGTTTGCTGCTGGTTACTTCACATACATTCTGCTGTGTGATCCATGTAGTAATCTCTGACCATTCATAGAGATGTACAATTTTATTTTGATACTGGAGAATGTGAAGGTGACATTTATTGGATATGGCTTTAGAGGTTTCTTTGTGAGACACAAGGTACTGCAACAGATTGTCAACTTGTTAACGTTTTCACCCATGTCTGGTCCAGGGTATAGATATATGGAGTCTGGGAGACAGGTCAGATTTCATTACCGTAGGTAACTTGTATGGTGAGAATCTGGCTCTCCATGTCAACACGTTTGCTCTCTGGGCCAGGCTCTGATTGAAGATGAATTTCAAAACCTGGTTGCTGGCCAGCCATTAGTATTTAACCTGCGCAATATCTGCACCTGCACTGAGACCAGTGATAGTCTGTTGGCGGGTTATCCCACTGCCCAAGGATGATTCCAACTTATTTGTTTTGAAGTAATGTTTGACTGACTGCCCTGAACCATGTTAGAAGCTCCATGCACAGATTTTGGAACAGGCCACCTCGTCTCTCTGCATCACAGGCAGCTGTGAGGTTCAATAGCACTGTAAATGATTTCAGATAAATTGGAAGGAATTTCCAGCGTAGCTTATTGCAAGGTGTTGAGTTTACTGACCCGAACAGTAATCGGATGTTTGCTATATTTCATGAATTGGACAACAATAAGATGAGAACGATAATCATTCAACTAAACTATAATATCTTAGATCAATTTTGTTAATTCTATATTTATGGAACTAAAATATAAACTCCTGTCAAAATTTCCTAACATAGAAATAAAGCATGTACATTTTATTTTATCAAGAAAGAACACACTACGGGCAATTTAGCATGGCCAATTCACCTGACCTGCACATCTTTGGACTGTAGGAGGAAACCGGAGCGCCCGGAGGAAACCCACGCAGCCAAGGGGAGAACGTGCAAACTCCACACAGTCAGTCGCCTGAGGCGGGAATTGAACCCAGGTCTCTGGCGCTGTGAGGCAGCAGTGCTAACCACTGTGCCTCCGTGCCGCCCAAATTTATGGAACTAAAATATAAACTCCTATCAAAATTTCCTAACATAGAAATAAAGCATGTACATTTTATTTTATCAAGAAAGAACATAACTCTTGTGGTGATTAGAATTAGATATTCAATGTCAAGATTCAAAGCAATGTTTTGCCACTCCAATATTTTTAAAGTGGTTTGCTTCTGAATGATTCAGAGTGAGCAGAAGATTGAACATACAAATAGAATTAGCCTTCTTATACATTTATATATAATCAATCAGTTTAATTTCTCACTGAAATGTACGATCTTCCGCTATTTGCCAGCAATTTTAAAATGGCAATAATTCAACATGAACTGTAAATATTAAACTAAATAAATTATTTGTGTTATCAAATTTCAGTGAACAATAATTTGAAAACTTCCAATTTTTATAATGAATGATATTTAATATGAAACGTGGAGAGTGAAAAAGACAACGAACATAATAGAGAAATGTCAAAGCTTTCCAAAGGGTTTTGTGCCAAAGCAATGATATATTTGTTTTAACAATTAGAACAACACATGTAAATTATTCCTGTTCTGAGTAATAATTAGACTTCATAATGAAGCTGACCTTGCAAAACTTGCATTTTAAATGCTTATGCTGCACCAAATAATCAGATATTTGCGAACGTTTACAATGTGAAATAATTGGATACTGACTTTTATTCACAGCTGACACATAATAGAGTACAAAACTTTAAGGTACAGGAGGAAGTCATTGGCATTATGTATGAATCAGTTCCAAAAATGTCTCCAAGCACCTCCAATACGCCAGCCATCTCTCTGTTGCCCGTTAAATTAAATTAAATTATGTTAATAATTTCCAAATATATATCCAGTTCTGTTTTGAATCTTCATTCAGAACTTTCCCAGTCAGTCAATTCCAATTCGTAACAACTCCCTAAATCAAGACACTTTTCCTTATTTTACTCCTTGCTCTTCTGCTTACAACCTTGAAATTATATTTCTTTGATGCTATAATGCCAACTAATAGAGTAATATTTTTCACTCTGACAGTTTATTCATACTTTTGAGCACCGCAATAAATTCACATCTTTGTTCTGCTCCAGGAACAATAAGCCTTGCAAGAACTGTAACAAACACTACACGGAAACACAAGCAGAAAACTAGTCACCATGATATATGAACATCAACTAGCCACAAAATACATGACTGAAAATGTGTTGCTGGAAAAGCGCAGCAGTTCAGGCAGCATTCAGTGAACAGGAGAATCGACGTTTCGGGCATAAGCCCTTCTTCAGGAATCGGCTTATGCCCGAAACGTCGATTCTCCTGTTCCCTGGATGCTGCCTGACCTGCTGCGCTTTTCCAGCAACACATTTTCAGCTCTGATCTCCAGCATCTGCAAACAGCGACAAGCCCAAGAATTCCTAGAAACATGGCATTCCAACCGGAACTCCATAAACAAACACATCAATTTCGATGCCATCTCCCACCCTCTGACGAAAAGGTCCGGAAATGACATCATCGACAGAGGAATTTACATGACCAACTCAAGGAAACCGAAACACTTAAATAGAAAGTGAGAGATAACGCCAGCACTTCACTGGAGCCTCACTTACTGAGACAGTCAATGGAACAAACCAGGAACTGCCATTAGCTATTGTTTCAGAATATATCAGTGTTCATGGCTGCCACCACATAGAATCATTGAATGAAAATGCAAGCCTGCACCACCAAGTGCATATCCAAAGGCTTTTTTTGAAAGTTTGTGAGATTATCTGCTCAATCACCCGCCGAAGGAATGCACTCCAGCCACATGTCACCAGGGGCAGAACGGTGGCTCAGTGGTTAGAACTCCTGCCTTCGAGCGCGGGGACCCAGGAGTGATTCCAGCCTCGGGTGACAGCCTGTATGGATTTTGCACATTCTTCCCGTGTCTGCGTGGTTTCCTCTAGGCACTTCGGTTTCCTCCCACAATCCAAAGATTTGCAGGTTAGTTGAATTGGCCATGCTTAATTGCCCATTGTGTTCAGGGATGTGTAGGTCAGGGGTAAATATAGGAGGAACGTGTTTGTGTGGGTTATTCTTTGGAGGGTCAGTGTGGATTTGTTGGGCCGAAGAGCCTATTTCCACACTGTAGAAATTTTATATTCTATGTCTGTGCCACCCTCTCAGTTCAAAACAGACTCACAAATCCTCTCTCAATCCCCTGCCTTTCACTTTAAGCATGTATCCCTTTGTTTTTGACCCTTCGAATGAGGGAAACAGCTGCTGTCTGTTCATGCTCTCCATTCGCCTTATGCTTTTGTACACCTGAACCAGGTTTCCTCCTCAACCCTCCCTTCTGTAATGAAAAAAGGAGCAAATTTAGCCCTCACACTTCACAGTTTGAGTACACACTTGTCTTGTTAATTCGTTGAAGTAAAAGCGAACCCGGGAGACCCACAGACCCTTCCCCCAGATCCAACACTCACCCTCCACCTGGACCCATTCCTCTGGCGTTTACTTTGACTCAATCTGTTCTTTAAAACTTTCAATGTGACACTGGTCATCCTCATCATCCTATCCAACCTATCACTCTCTGTACAGACTGTATGCTGTATGCTTCGATCCAACACTGACTATGTTATTCAGTCTGTGCCGATATGGGTGGTGCTGCTGTAGTCTGGTGGACTCACCCCTCCATTTCAGAGGCTGAATGCCAGCTCTCAGATACCTCCACACATCACCTGCTGTCCCATAACCCTGCCATAGCACATCAGGCCATTTTATTAACTAAATCTGACCACATTTCATCTGGAGATTCCCACCCACTCGCCCCCACATAACAGTCCCGAAGCTGATGGCCCTCTGATAGCAGAGCTCGCTTTTATCTCCTCCTGAAAATCCACAAACAGAACTGTCTGAGCAGACCCATTGCTTGAGCCTGCTCCTGCCATACAGAGGGGGTGCATGGATACACACGTGGGCCCAAGTTATATCTGATCCTTCATGGGGTACGTAGACCATTCCTTGTTCCAGTTCTATTCCAGCCTCCATCCACAACTGTATCTCCGATACGTAGATGATATCATCGCTGCTGCTCCTCTCTCTTGTCCAGAATTGGAAAAGTTCATCGTTTCCAATTTGCACTCCTTCCTCACTTTCACCTGGTCTATCTCTGACACCTCCCTTTCTTTCCTCGACATCTCTGCTTCTATTTCTGGGGATAGATATGTCACTGATATCCACTATTAAGCCACCGACTCCCACAACTACCTGGAGTATACACCCTCAAACGCTGTTTCCTGCAAAGACTCCATTCCATTCTCCCAGTTCCTCCGTCTCCACCGAATTGCTTCTGATGATGTCAACTTCAGAAATGTGGCCTCTGAAATGTCCACGTTCTTCCTCAACGGAGAATTCCCCAGCACTTTTGTCGACAGGGCTCTCAACCAGTTCTGACCACCTCCTGCACTTCTACCCTCACCTTCTCTCCTCCATCCTGCAACAGTGTTAGAGTTCCCCTTGTCCTTACCAACCATCCCACCAGCATTCACATCAGTTTGTATTTCCCCACCTCCAGCGAGATGCCACCACCAGACACATATTTTCCGCCTCTCCTTTTTACCGCCTTCTGAAGTGACCATTTCCTCCAGGACACCCTGGTCCGCTCGTTATTCACTGCTCACATGTCCCCCACCTCCCCCACCCCCAACCATGGGTCCACTTCACTTTCTTCTGCCGGAGGTTTTACAATTTCCCATTTACCTCGTCTTTCGTCACTATCCAAGGGCCAAACATACCTCCCAGGTGAATCAGCATCCTACCAACATTACCCACAATCCGGTCTACTGCATTCCCTGCTCACATTGTGGTCTGCTCTACATTGGGGAAACTAAAAGTAGACTGGGTGAACACTTCACAGTATATCCAAGCTGTACCTATGAAAAAGGCCCTGAGTTTCCAGTTGACTGCCAGTTTAATACCCCATCCTGTTCCTTGGCCAATATCCCTGTGGCAGGCTTGCTGCAGTGTTCCAGGACATTTCAACGCAAGCTGGAAAAACAACACCTCATTTTCCGTGGGTGGACCCTGTACCTCTTCAGACTTAAAAAATGTTTAATAATTTTAGGGACTGAACTCCTCAATGCCTCCTACCCATACTATCAGAAAGAAAAAGCAATCGATCGAGCGAAACTCAGCAGGTCTGGCACCCTCTGAGCAGAGATACAGAGAATTAACCTTTGATTCCAACATGACTTTTTCACAACAGTGTCATATCATATTCGATATATTAACTCTGTTTCTCTCTGCAGTTACTTCCTCATCTGTTGCGCTTCTCCATCATTTTTATTTGTGTTTCATGCTTCCGTATCACTACATTTCATGTTTCTTGACAGGGCAACATGCCGAATTTGGTTATATATGAACAATGGAGTCCTTTCCTGTTCCTATTATAGTTGGTGTGTCGGTGATACCTGTGTTACAGCCGAAATATGTTTCTTCTTTAAGATTCATAGGAAAAAAAGAATATTTTTTTCTGAATATCCTGTAAATCTCAGGAACTCCACTTGGTTTGAAAAGACATTTCAGAGGCAGCAGAAATTTCATGAGATAACAGGAATAAATTATTGATGGTGGAGCATTCTGTGTCCTTTGTTGAACTAGCTTGTCTACCCCTTCTCCAAAGGCTTTGATTACATATCACATAATTATTTACTGCTAAGGTGGGGGAATGTCGGCCCATTGTCTCTTCCAGCTTGGAACGATTATATCTCTACTGTTAGTCTCCTGTACTTTCCCCATTGCCCTTCACATTTTGTTATTAGTGTCTGCTTTTAATTTTAAGTATCCTGCCAGATATGAACAATATGATCAAACTCAAACAACAACAAAAAACAGAACTTAGTGGGCAAGCTCAGCAGGTCTGGCAGTATCTGTGCAGAGAAATCAAAGTTAATGTTCTGGTCCAGTGATCCTACTCAATCTGTGTTCCCATTGATTAAATGGTGTGTGTATAAAATATACTTCATTTTATCACATTTAAAATCATCCTGTTCAGTTCACATTGTCATTCAGCATTGCATCCCCCAAATGTTGGCTGTTTCTTTGTTGTGCATTAGATTTAATTCTGTCTGTCAGAAAGAGTGATGATGACAAGGGAATATCATTGTACTCCCCATGCAGTCTCCACAGCCACTATCCCCATTCTGTCCTATTCCCCCAGCCAATGTCATGTTCATTCGAACCTGACTCATTAATTCATAAGTCTTAATGAATAAGTTCATTATAATGATCACTTTTCGTTTTGGGCTGAGGCCAAAATGCGTAAAAATACTGTTTTACAGCAAATAAA
>NC_057717.1:22244864-22245939 GCF_004010195.1 Chiloscyllium plagiosum | reverse complement strand
GGCAGGGACGTCGATGGTTTGACTGGAATTATACCTTTAAAATCTTCACTCCCTGCACTACTGACACCCAGTAGGAGCACACCCTGCCCCCGTTTTGTTGTGAATTTACCCCGTTATAGTGACAAGGACTTGATGGCGCACAATCCCAAACTAATGATGTCACTCTGTCTCAACACTCTGTGTGTTCCTCATAACAACCAATGTCACTGTGTGTTGATGATGATGAAGAGAGCTGGGGGAGGGAATGTCTATGATGGATGACTGTGTGACTGCCAGCGTAAAACCTGCCCTGACAGCCTCAGATGTTCCTGTGCCTGCTATCACCACGGCAGACATGATCAGTCTTCCTGCAGGTCAAATCAAGGAAAGTGACAGACCTGCAGAGTGTTCCTTGCTGAGCACTCAGATGCTGTGAGGACCAACTGGTAGAGGTATTTAAAAACAACTTGAACTTCTCCCTCCTGAAGCCGAAATCCCAACCCACTTCAAGAAGACCACCATCATCCTTGTAAGTGAGCAATCACATGCAACGTTCCTTAATGACTACCGCCTAGTGGCTCTGACTTCAATAAACATGAAGTGCTTTGAGACGCTGGTTATGGCCCACACCACATTCAGTCTCCCAGCCTGACCTGCTGTTCTATAATGTGCCAACTGATGTGACGGGTCCACAACGGATGCCATATACCTGCCCTGCCCTCATCCATGGAACATCTGGACAACAAGGTGCCTACACCTGACTCCTGGTCATTGACTACAGCTCCACCTTCAACATCATTATTCCCTCCAGACTTATCTCAATACGTTGTGACCTTGATCACGGCTCCACCCTCTGCAACTGGAACCCCGGTTTCTGACCCACAGACCACAATCTGTGAAGATAGGTATCTGCACATTCCTCACAATAAAACTCAACACTGGAACTCCTGGAGGATGTGTTCTCAGCCCCCTACTGTACTCTCCGTGCACCCACAGCAGTGTCTTCCGCCCCCTTCTGTACTCCCTGTATATCCACAGCTGTGCCCTCAGCCCCCTACTGTACTCCCTGTACACCCACGGCTGTGCCTTCAGCCCC
>NC_057717.1:22239452-22244577 GCF_004010195.1 Chiloscyllium plagiosum | reverse complement strand
ATGGTGTAATGATAATAACCTCTCTCTCAAATTCGGCAATAGTAAGGAACTGATCATTGACTTCAAAAAGAAAGGAGAGGAACACACCGTCATCTACATCAATGGTTGAGGGACTGCAGAGCATCAACTCCCTCGGAGTGACGATAACTGACAACATACCCTGGTCTTCTTGCATAGGTGTGACAGTCAAGAAGGTTCAATATCGCCTCTTCTTCCTCAGGAGGCTCAGGGAATTCAGCATGTACTACTTCGACAGATACACCATTGAGAGCATACTGTCTGGGTGCGTCACGGCTTCATACAACAACGCTCTGCCCAGGACCGCAAGAAACTATAGAAGGTTGGATGCACAGCCAATTTCCCAACCATTGACTCTATTTACACGGCTCGTTGCCTCAGAAAGGCTTCCAACATCTAGAACAAAGAACATAGAACAGTACAGCACAGAACAGGCCCTTCAGCCCACGATGTTGTGTCGACCATTGATCTTTATGTATGGACCCTCAAATTTCTGTAACCATATGCATGTCCAGCAGTTTCTTAAATGTCCCCAATGACCTTGCTTCCACAATTGCTGCTGGCAACGCATTCCATGCTCTCACAACTCTTTGTGTAAAGAACACGCCTCTGACATCCCCTCTGTAGTTTCCTCCTACCAGCTTAAAACTATGACCCCTCGTGTTAGCCATCTCTGCCCTGTGAAATAGTCTCTGGCTATTGACTCTATCTATGCCTCTCATTATCTTGTATAATTAGTCAGGTCCCGTCTCCTCCTCCTTTTCTCCAATGAAAAAAAGTCTGAGTTCAGTCAACCTCTCTTCATAAGATAAACCCTCCAGTCCAGGCAGCATCCTGGTAAACCTCCTCTGAACCCTCTCCAAAGCAACAACATCTTTCGTATAATAGGGCGACCAGAACTGGACACAGGATTCCAAGTGCGGTCTAACCAAAGTTTTATAGAGCTGCAACAAGATCTCAGGACTCTTAAACTCAAGCCCCCTGTTAATGAAAGTCAAAACACCATATGCTTTCTAAACAACCCTGTCCACTTCGGTGGCCATGTTAAGGGATCTATGGACCTGCACACCAAGATCCCTCTGTCCCTCCACGCTGCCAAGAATCCTATCCTTAATCCTGTACTCAGTTTTCAAATTCGACCTTCCAAAATGCATCACCTCGCATTTATCCAGGTTGAACACCATCTGTCACCTCTCAGCCCATCTCTGCATCCTGTCAATGTCCCGCTGTAGCCTAGAACAGCCTTCTATGCTGTCGACGACACCTCCAACCTTTGTGTCATCTGCAAACTTGCTGACCCATCCTTCAATCCTCTCATCCAAGTCATTAATAAAAATTGCAAACAACAGAGGCCCAAGAAGAAAGCCCTGTGGAACACCAATCACCACTGACTTCCAGGCAGAATATTTTCCTTCTACTACCACTCACTGTCTTCTGTTGGCTAGCTAATTCTGTATCCAGACAGCTAAGTTCCCCTGTATCCCATTACTCAGGACCTTCTGAATGAGCCTACCATGGGGAACCTTATTAAATGCCTTGCTGAAGTCGATATACACCACTTCCACAGCTCGACGTTTCTAGTTACATCCTCAAAGAACTCGAAAAGGTTTGTGAGGCATGACCTGCCCCTCACAAAGCCGTGTTGACTGCATTTAATCAAGCCATACTCTTCCAGATGGTCATAAATCCTATCCCTCAGAATCCTTTCTAACACCTTGCAGACGACAGACGTGAGACTTACTGGTCCACAATTGTTGTGGATTTCCCTATTTCCTTTCTTGAAGAGAGGAATTACATTTGCCTCTCTCCAGTCCTCAGGTATGACTCTGGTAGAGAGTGAGGATGCAAAGATCTTCACAAGTGGTGAAGCAATTGCATTTCTCGTTTCCCAAAGCAGCCGAGGACAAATCTGCTCCGGGCCTGGCGACTTTTCAATCTTAATGTTTGACAAAATTTTCAGCACATCAGCTTCCCTCTATCTCTATCCATTCCAGCATGCACACCTGCTCTTCAAAGGTTTCATTCACGACAAAGTTCGTTTCTTTCGTAAAGACAGAAGCAAAAAACACATTTAGGGCTTCCCCTACCTCCTCAGACTCCACACAGAAATTCCCTATGCTATCCCTGATCGGCGCTACTCTTTCTTTGACCATTCTCTTATTCCTCACATAAGTGTAAAATGCCTTTGTTCTCCCTAATCCATTCTGTCTAGCCTTTCTCGTGCCGCCTCCTGGCTCTCCTCAGACCATTTTTGAGCTCCTTCCTCGCCTGCCTGTAGTCCTCTAGAGCTGAGCTTGACCCTAGCTTCCTCCACCTTATGTAAGCTACCTTCTTCCTTTTGACCTGAAGTTCCACCGCTATCGCAGATTACTGAGGGAAGGGAGACAGGAAATAGCTGGGGCATTAATTGATATCTTTGTAGCATCCTTGAACACAACTGAGGTCCCGGAGGACTGGAAAGTTGTTGTTTATGAAGGATAGCATGAATAATCCAGTTAATTATAGACCAGTGAGCCTGTCATCAGGGGTAGGGGAGCTGCTAGAGAAGATACTGAGGGATAAGGTCTTTTCTCATTTGGATGAAAATGGTCTTATCAGTGATAGGCAAGATGGTTATGTGCAGGGAAGGTCATGTCTTACCAACTTAATAGAATTCTTTGAGGAAGTGACAAAGTTGATTGATGAGGGAGGGAGTGTAGGTGTCATATACATGGACTTCAGGAAGGCGTTTGGTAAATTTTTCCATGGTCGGGTTATCGAGAAAGTGAAGTCACATGGTGTCCAGGGTGTGCTAGCTACATGGATAAAGAACTGGCTGGGCAACAGGGTACAGAGCGTAGTAGAGGAAGGCAGTTTCTCAAAATGGAGAACTGTGACCAGTGGTGCTCCATTTAAGATGTTTCCAGAAAGATACATGAATGGGCAGGGAGCAAAGGGATACAGACCCTTAGAAAATTGGCGACTGATTTAGATAGAGGATCTGGATCAGCGCAGGATTTGACTGACGAATAGCCTATTGTACTGGAATTTTCTTAGTTCTAACATTACCAAAGACCCATCACAAGCCTGTCAAGATCTCCCACAACCTCTTCCATCAGGCTAAAATATACAGAAGCTTGAAAACACAGATCAACTGGTTCAGTAACGGCTTCTTCCTTGCTGTTATTAGACTGATGAATGGACTCGCTAATCTCAGATAATGCTGATCTTGTTCATGTTGATCTCACCTAGCGCATGCTCTGTGCACCGTAACCTATATGCCTCTCAGACATGTTTTACAGCCATCTTTCTGTCCATCCTTGCTTACTATGATCTGCCTGGACATCTTGGTGCAGGTCAAAATAAATCCTCACCTCCCCCCCAGCTCCCTCCAGTTCTCACTCACAGCTCTCTCTGGTCCTCACCCTCAGCTTCTCCCATACCCCCCAGCTCCCTGTGACCCCATCCCCAGCTCCCCGTGTCCTTTGTCTATTCCTGTGTCTCTCGCCCTGTCTGTTTCCCTCTGTTTTCCTTTTCCCTGCCTTCTGTTTCTTTCCCTGAACCTACTATCTTCCCTGCTCCCTCTCCATGTGACGGTTTGTTTCCTTGTTTTGTTTCCGTTCTCTCTTTAACTGACTGTCCATTTGTTTCCCTCGCTGTGTTCTCTCTCTCCTTCCCTTTGTTTCTGGCTCTTTCTCCTTCGCTGTGATGGTAATGGCTTCTCTATTCGTTTGAAGCCGGTGATGGCTCATTGGTTTGATACTGGCAATGCAATTAACTCAACTGGGTTTTGATATCGAAGACATAATTTAAAATTATCGGTTAAATTTCAATTGTTGTCAAAACAGCACCCAGAACATGGGTATCCATTTAATAGCCTATTGTTACATCTAAACATTTTAGAACAACCCGTCTCCCAATGTTCTGTACACTGGCAACTGAAAACATTCTAGTCACGTGCATAATGGCCTGACATGGTAATTGCCCTGCCCAGGACCATAAGAAACTACACACGGTTGTGTGCACAGCCCAGCCCATCACGGAAGACCACCTTCCGTCATTTATACTTGTCATTGTCGCAGAAAGGCTGGCAACATCAAAGATCTCTCCCAAACCGGTAATGATCTCCTACAACCTCGTCCAACAGGGAGGAGACACAGAGGCTTGAAAACATGGACCAGCATGCTCAGGAACACTTCCTCCCTACCATAATTAGACTGACGAATTGACATCTCTAACTTTTTAAATAATATTAATCTTGCTAATGTCGATTTTGCTTTGCTCACCTCTTGTGAAGTTGTAACCATGTATGCCTCACAGTGTGTAAGTACCCCACGATCTCTGTTGTCTTGTTTACTATCATGTGCCTGCACTCCTCGCAAAACAAACCTTTCCATTGTACATTTGACTAAAATAAATCAAATCAAATCAGATCAATCACGTGGACTACATTGGCTCAAGGTCTTCTCAAGGGCAACTGTGAAAGTGAACTAATGCTGGCCCAGGCAGAGATACCCATATCCCATTAACAAATGTAAGAAGATGACCACACTCAGGGAACACTGTCAGAGGGAATCAAATCGCTTAAAACATGATCTTAGACAAATACAGGTTTCCCTCGCTATCTGAATGAAACACTCACTAGCTGATATGGTGTAAAGTGCAGTAGCACTAATGTATATGGGAAAAGCTTCGCCTTTCTTCGTAAAAGTGAAAATCCTCTTCGGATTTCTTTTGGTTAGCGAAACAAGGCCCTAATGTCGGTCATTCGGGAAGGGAAGTGGCGAAAAGCGAACTTTTGAAAAGCGGGGAATAACTGTATGTACACGTGCATGATATCCAGGAAGATGGGA
Source organism: Chiloscyllium plagiosum (assembly GCF_004010195.1). NCBI lineage: Eukaryota > Metazoa > Chordata > Chondrichthyes > Orectolobiformes > Hemiscylliidae > Chiloscyllium > Chiloscyllium plagiosum. Next base: position 22,239,727 of record NC_057717.1, on the reverse strand, counting down.
ATGGCGAAAAATAAATGAGGTGAATCTCACATTTTATTTCCAGCCCAGCTAATTATCATTCTCTTTGTTTCCACTTTTTCTTGTCTCTCCCTCTTTCTCTATTGATTCCTCCTTCCCTTCAAAGCAGACTTCCCTGTCAATGGTATTAATCACACTCTTTTCCAGCTGCTTTCAGTTCAGGAAAGTTCTCCAGCACTTTCTGTTCGTTTCTTTGCATTGCCTTGTATAATTTCAGATTTTCAGCATCTTCCTTTATTTGATTTCACCTTCAATTT
>NC_057717.1:22225273-22238116 GCF_004010195.1 Chiloscyllium plagiosum | reverse complement strand
ACTGTTCTGAAAAAGTCATATTGGAATCAAAGGTTAATTCTCTGTATCTCTGCTCAGAGGGTGCCAGACCTGCTGAGTTTCGCTCGATCGATTTCTTTTTCTTTCTGAACTGTGACAAATTGACTGATCTGAATGATATAAGCAAAGCTGCTATCTCAGTTGAATCTCGAGTAATTTGTAACCAAAAGAGAAAGTGCTGGAAAATCTCATCAGGTCTGGCAGCATCTGGAAGGAGAGAAAAGAGTTGACGTTTCGAGTCTAACTGCCTCTGTGCAGAGAAATCAGAATTAAAGTTTCTAGTTCAGCGGCCCTTCCTCAGAAAGCGTGATAGCCCTGAAAATGTTGATTTATATACAGTAGACGCTGAATAGCTGTTAATGGAGACTGTTAGTAGCTAACAATAGGTGGTGAGTAATGGAAGGCTAAGTAAGTACTAGGCCTGGTAGTATGGGTAGGAGGCAATAAGGAGTTCAGTCCTTAAAATTATTGAACATTTTTTTGAGTCTGAAGAGCTATAGGGTCCACCCACGGAAAATGAGGTGTTGTTTTTCCAGCTTGCGTTGAAATGTCCTGGAACACTGCAGCAAGCCTGCCACAGAGATATTGGACAGGGAACAGGATGGGGTATTAAACTGGCAGGCAACTGGAAAATCAGGATCTTTTTCGTAGGTACAGCTTGGATATTCTGTGAAGTGGTCACCCAGTCTACCTTTAGTTTCCCCAATGTAGAGCAGACCACAATGTGAGCAGGGAATGCAGTAGACTGGATTGTGGGTAATGTTGGTAGGATGCTGCTTCACCTGGGAGATATGTTTGGCCCTTGGATAGTGACGAGAGACAAGGTAAATGGGAAAGTGTAACACCTCCGGCAGAAGAAAGTGAAGTGGACCTGTGGTTGGGGGTGGGGGAGGTGGGGGGAGATGTGAGCAGTGAATAACGAGTGGTCCAGGGTGTCCTGGAGGAAATGGTCACTTCAGAAGGCGGTAAAAGGGAGAGGAGGCAAATATGTGTCTGGTGGTGGCATCTCGCTGGAGATGGGGAAATGCAGACTGATGTGAATGCTGGTGGGATGGTTGGTAAGGACAAGGGGAGCTCTAACGCTGATGCAGGAGGGAGGAGAGAGGGTGAGGGTAGAAGTGCAGGAGGTGGTCAGAACTGGTTGAGAGCCCTGTCGACAAAAGTGCTGGGGAATTCTCGGTTGAGGAAGAACGTGGACATTTCAGAGGCCACATTTCTGAAGTTGACATCATCAGAAGCAATGCGGTGGAGACGGAGGAACTGGGGGAATGGAATGGAGTCTTTGCAGGAAAAAGGGTGTGAGGGTGTATACTCCAGGTAGCTGTGGGAGTCAGTGGCTTAATAGTGGATATCAGTGACCCGTCTATCCCCAGAAATAGAAGCAGAGATGTCGAGGAAAGAAAGGGAGGAGTCAGAGATAGACCAGGTGGGGCGAGTGGGTGGGAATCTCCAGATGAAATGTTGTCAGATTTAGTTAATAAAATGGCCTGATGTGCTATGGCAGGGTTATGGGACAGCAGGTGATGTGTGGAGATATCTGAGAACTGGCACTCAGCCTCTGAAATGGAGAGGTGAGTCCACCAGACTACAGCAGCACCACCCTTATCGGCACAGACTGAATAACATAGTCAGCGTTGGATCGAAGCATACAGTCTGTTCAGAGAGTGATAGGTTGGATAGGGTGACGGGGATGCAGAGAAATTAAAACAACCAGTGTCACATTGAACGTTCTCAAAGAACAGATTGAGTCAAAGTAAACGCAGAGGAATGGGTCTAAGTGGAGGGAGAGTGTTGGAGCTGGGGGAAGGTTCTGTGGGATGGGGAATGGACTCTTGCCCAACGAAATGGACACTGAGGAGAAGACGGTGGAAGAGGAGTTAAACATTATGTCGTTCCTGAAATTCATTAAAGTGGGGGCACAGAGGGATAAAGCTGAGACCTTTGCTGAGTACAAAACATTCAGCATTAGAGCGTGGAAGGTTCGGAGGAATGGTGAATACACGTCAGGAGGTGGGCTTTGGGGAGGGGATGGACTCAGAGCGTAGGGCATGGGTGGGGTGGCAGGTTCCAGAAGCTCATAGGCATCTCTAAGTTATTACATCTTGTGGGCCTCGTATATCTGGCGAGCACGGCGAATGAGCTGGAGAATGAAGTAGAATTGTGTAATGGTGCAGCCTTGAGCCAATGTGATGAGATGCTATTGGACAGAGAAAATGTTGATCTCAGTGGCACTGACATCGCACGATCAGTCCTCAGAAAGTAACTGATTGAAAATAATCGGAATTGTTATCTTATTGTAATGCTCTGATTTCATTGGGGTGACGCTCAACCAGCAAGGTCTTACTTTTCTGAGACTTTAGACCAAACTGTGAAAACAAATGATGTTATTAATAAGACAAATCCATCCATGGTTTTGGAAGGTACTAGTAAAGGCAGAGTTTATTTGTCATTCCCAATAGCTCGAGGGAAAGTGGCATTGTTCATTGAGGAAATTACCAGCACAGCATTTCCTCTGATTCCCGTTAACCACAGTTTTCTGAGGGTTAATGATGCTACATGAGGCAAATATTACTTTGATGCAAGGAAAATTACTCTGATCTCACCTCTATTGACATTGGAAAATCAGTTAAAATGGTAAAGAGCAAAATGATAAAACACGGCTTATTTGAATAATGTGGTCACTGTCCTCACAACGTTTAAGGAAAAACTGATGCATGGTCATCTGATTCTGAGGAGAGGTTTGTCCTATTTGTGATGAGGCTGTTTGGTTAAGCGTTGTGACACAGAGTCAGAAATAAAATTCCACTCTCTATGGGGAACAGAACCACCATGTTCACGGTGCATTGGACAATGACAGACACACACTATTATCTGTTCCAATTGGACATTGATCACCTCAATCTCATCATCCACTAAAGACCAATAGCAGCACAGAAGACAGCAGTTCCCATCACCCCAACTGGAAAGCAAAAACGGAAAGTAATGGCCAGTGGAAATGGGAGTAACTAGGTAACTGGTGTAACTTACAGTGGGAGTGGGAGAAGAAAGATGTGAAGAGATATCATCAGTGGAAGAATATGTAGCAGCAGAAGGGGTAATGCAAGGGAAGTAGGAGTGCAAAAAAAGAGTAAGAAAGCGGAGGAAGAATGGCTAATGAAGTTTTAGTGATTGGGAAAAACTTGCTTTAGCAAATATGAGGTTGGATGAAATATATCACTGTTCAGGAATCTTGGGATCTGGTCCCATTGAAAATTAAGTTTTGATATACTTCATTTTCTACCACTTGATTCTTGTTCAGATTGCACATTCACTCTGTATTTCTGCATCTCCATCAAAAGCAGATGACATGTTTTTTTTTCCCACGGTATGGTGTCTCAACATTTTTGAATTTTTTTAAACAGTATGTATTTGCTTCCAGTTCAAGGTAGACTAGAGCATATGATTTGATCTCCTGCAGTTTGTCCATAACATAGAATTTAATTGAATATTTATCCTCATCACATTCACTGATTCAAGCAATGAGTCAGTGTCCATCCTGCAGATGAAAAACTTCAGCTCCTACTATTGATAAAAAGAACAGCGCTACACAAATGGCTAATGTTCCAGTGCAAGGTGCCAAACCCTAGTTCATCTTAAATTAGGTACAAAATTTATGAATAAGACATGCTGAGGAGTAGAGTGTAAAAGGTGAATTCAACTGTGTCGAAAATGCTATTAGCAGCTTCCTCACAATAGGTGTTAACTACATCACTTTGTAAATTCCCCAAAATAAGAACAGCAAGAGACTGGAATTCTTAATTTCTCTTCTGTGAATTACATCTGGAGAACAGGAAGGAAATCAAGGTTTGTTTGTGATATTCATAACTGATGATGGTGAGAATGTGGAAGATGGACGGCAGTGGAATGATAACTAATGTTGGGGATGACACAAAGATTATGTGGGTGATTCACAGTGAGGAGGAAAGGGTTAGGCTACAGGACGATATAAACAGATGATTCCTATATCCAGATTGATGGCCAATGAAGTTTAACACTGGTAAATGTGAGATAATGCACATCTGAATTAACAAGACAAGTGTGTACTCAAACTGTGAAGTGCGAGGGCTAAATTTGCTCCTTTTTTCATTACAGAAGGTAGGGTTGAGGAGGAAACCTGGTACAGGTGTACAAAAGCAGAAGGAAAATGGAGAGGATGAACAGACAGCAGCTGTTTCCCTCACTTGAAGGGTCAAAAACAAAGGGATACATGCTTAAAGTGAAAGGCAGGGGATTGAGAGAGGATTTGTGAGTCTGTTTTGAACTGAGAGGGTGGCACAGACATAGAATATAAAATTTCTACAGTGTGGAAATAGGCTCTTTGGGCCAACAAATCCACACTGACCCTCCAAAGAATAACCCACACAAATACGTTCCTCCTATATTTACCCCTGACCTACACATCCCTGAACACAATGGGCAATTAAGCATGGCCAATTCAACTAACCTGCACATCTTTGGATTGTGGGAGGAAACCGAAGTGCCTAAACGCAGACACGGGAAGAATGTGCAAAATCCATACAGGCTGTCACCCGAGGCTGGAATCACTCCTGGGTCCCCGCGCTCGAAGGCAGGAGTTCTAACCACTGAGCCACCATTCTGCCCCTGGTGACATGTGGCTGGAGTGCATTCCCTCGGCGGGTGATTGAGCAGATAATCTCACAAACTTTCAAAAAAGCCTTTGGATATGCAATTGGTGGTGCAGGCTCGCATTTTCATTCAATGATTCTATGTGGTGGCAGCCATGAACACTGATATATTCTGAAACAATAGCTAATGGCAGTTCCTGGTTTGTTCCATTGACTGTCTCAGTAAGTGAGCCTCCAGTGAAGTGCTGGCGTTATCTCCAACTTTCTATTTAAGTGTTTCGGTTTCCTTGCGTTGGTCATGTAAATTCCTCTGTCGATGATGTCATTTCCGGACCTTTTCGTCAGAGTGTGGGAGATGGCATCGAAATTGATTTGTTTGTTGATGGAGTTTCGGTTGGAATGCCATGTTTCCAGGAATTCTTGGGCTTGTCTCTGTTTGGCCTGTCCTAGGATGGATATGCAGATTAGTCAGAGTGGTGTACTTCCTTATCATACGCAAGAAATTAGCGTTGGGGTCATGTATTTGTGCAGAAAGTGAGGTCTGCAGATGCTGGAGATCAGAGCTGAAAATGTGTTGCTGGAAAAGCGCAGCAGGTCAGGCAGCATCCAGGGAACAGGAGAATCGACGTTTCGGGCATAAGCCGATTCCTGATGAAGGGCTTATGCCCGAAACGTCGATTCTCCTGTTCCCTGGATGCTGCCTGACCTGCTGCGCTTTTCCAGCAACACATTTTCAGTCATGTATTTTGTGGCTAGTTGATGTTCATATATCCTGGTGACTAGTTTTCTGCTTGTTTTTCCGTTGTAGTATTTGTTACAGTTCTTGCAATGCTTATTGTTCCTGGAGCAGAACAGACAAAGATATGAATTTATTGCGGTGCTCAAAAGTATGAATAAACTGTCAGAGTGAAAAATATTACTCTATTAGTTGGCATTATAGCATCAAAGAAATATAATTTCAAGGTTGTATGCAGAAGAGCGAGGAGTAAAATAAGGAAAAGTGTCTTTATTTAGGAAGTTGTTACGAATTGGAATTGACTGACTGGGAAAGTTGTGAATGAAGATTCAAAACAGAACTGGATATATATTTGGAAATTATTAATTTAATTTAATTTAATTTAATTTAATTTAATTTAACGGGCAACAGAGAGATGGCTAGCGTATTGGAGGTGCTTGGTGACATTTTTGGAACTGATTCATACATAATGCCAATGACTTCCTCCTGTACCTTAAAGTTTTGTACTCTATTATGTTTCAGCTGTGAAAAAAAGTCAGTATCCAATTATTTCACATTGTAATTTATCTGATTATTTAGTGCAGCATAAGCATTTAAAATGCAAGTATTGCAAGGTCAGCTTCATTATGAAGTCTAATTATTACTCAGAACATGAATAATTTACATGTATTGTTCTAATTGCTAAAACAAATATATCATTGCTTTGGCACAAAACCCTTTGGAAAGCTTTGACATTTCTCTAACACGATATTATGTTCGTTGTCTTTTTCACTCTCCACGTTTCATATTAAATATCATTCATTCTAAAAATTGGAAGTTTTCAAATTATTGTTCACTGAAATTTGATAACACAAATAATTTATTTCGTTTAATATTTACAGTTCATGTTGCATTATTGCCATTTTAAAGTTGCTGGCAAATAGCGGAAGATCGTACATTTCAGTGAGAAATTAAACTGATTGATTATATATAAATGTATAAGAACGCTAATTCTATTTGTATGTTCAATTTTCTGCTCACTCTGAATATGTAATCATTCAGAAGCCAACCACTTTAAAAATATTGGAGTGGCAAAACATTGCTTTGAATCTTGACATTGAATATCTAATTCTAATTACCACAAGAGTTATGTTCTTTCTTGATAAAATAAAATGCACATGCTTTATTTCTGTGTTAGGAAATTTTGACAGGAGTTCATATTTTAGTTCCATAAATATAGAATTAACAGAATTGATTTAAGATATTATAGTTCAGTTGAATGATTATCGTTCTCATCTTATTGTTGTCCAATTCATGAAATAAAGCAAACATCCGATTATTGTTCGGGTCAGTAAACTCAACACCTTGCAATAAGCTACGCTGGAAATTGCTTCCAATTTATCTGAAATCATTTACAGTGCTATTGGACCTCACATCTGCCTGTGATGCAAAGAGAGTCGGTGGCCTGTTCCAAAATCTGTGCATGGAGCTTCTAACATGGTTCAGGGCAGTCAGTCAAACATTACTTCAAAACAAATAAGTTGGAATCCTCCTTGTGCAGGGGGATAACCCGCCAACAGACTATCACTGGTCTCAGTGCAGTTGCAGATATTGTCCAGGTTAAATACTAATGGCTGACCAGCAACCAGGTTTTGAAATCCATCTTCAATCAGAGCCTGGCCCAGAGAGCAGACGTGTTGACATGGAGAGCAAGATTCTCACCATACAGTTACCTACGGTGATGAAATCTGACCTGTCTCCCAGACTCCATATATCTGCACCCTGGACCAGACATGAAAGAAGACGTTAACAAGTTGACAATCTATTGCAGTGCCTTGTGTCTCACAAAGAAACCTCTAAAGCCATAGCCAATAAATGTCACCTTCACATTCTCCAGTATCAAAATAAAATTGTACATCTCTATGAATGGTCAGAGATTACTACATGGATCACACAGTAGAATGTATGTGAAGTAACCAGCAGCAAACGGCAATCCACAAATCACATTAATAACTGAACTTGGTGGAATCTGTCTGGTCTAAGTAAACATACATTTTATAATGGCTTTCAGGTGACTGTAACAATGCACACCATAACTGGATGTTTTGGTCTTACACCCCGCCAAAGCTTCCTGATCTCACACACATCACTCCCGCACACATTCAACAATTTAAGGTGAATCCACAAGCTGGGTGAAACTGGAAACATAGAACAGTGCAGCACTGTACAGGCCCTTTGGCCCTTGACGTTCTGTTTACTTTTTATCCTACTCTAAGATCAGACTAACCTACATATCTTTCATTATACTATCATTCATGTGCCTATCCAATTAAATATACCTAATATAGCTGATTTTACTACAACTGTTGGCTGTTCTTTGCACACACCCACCACTCTCTGTGTAAAGAACTTACCTCTGATATCTCCCCTAAACCTTCCTCCAATTACTTTAAAATCATACCCCCTCAAGATAGCCATTTCCACCCTGGGAGAAAGTCTCTGGCTATCCATTCTATCTATGTCTCTCATCATCTTGTACACCGCTGTCAAGTTACGTTCCATCCTTCTTCGTTACAATGAGGAAAACGCCCGAGCTCCCTCAAATTTTCTTTGCAGGACGTGCCCTCCAGTCCAGGCAACATCTTGATAAATTTCCTCAGCAACCTCACCAAAGCTTCCACATTTTTCCTAAAACAAGGCAACCAGAACTGATCACAATATTCTAAGTGTGGTCTCACCAGGGCTCGATAGAGTAGCAGCATAGCCTCGCAGCTTTTAATCTCATTCCATCGGCTAATGAACACATCAAACGCCTTCTTAACAACCTTATAAACCTGGGTAGAAACATTGTGGGAGCCAAGCCATGGCCCATATGATCCCCGTTCCTCCACAATGTAAGAATCCTGCTTCTAACCCTGTATTCTGCATTCTACTTTGACCTTCCAAAATGAATCGCATCCCACTTTTCCATATTGAACACCATATGCCACTAAGCAGCAGAGTCCTGCATCTTGTCATTATCCTGTTGCAAACTACTATAGCCCTTCACACTATCCATAATTCCACCAACCGCTGTTACATCATCAAACTTACGAACCTACCCTTCCACTTCGTAATCCAAGTTATTTATCAAAATCACAAACAGCAGAGGTCCCAGAACCGATCCTTACGGAACACCACTGCTCACCTCGTTCCCCACTGAATACTTCCCATTTACTACCACCCTCTGTCTTCTATGGGCTATCCTATTCTGTATTCAGACAGACAGGACTCCCTGTATGCCATTCCTCCTCACTTTCTGAATGAAACTACCACGGGAAAGCTTATCAAACACCTTGTTAAAATACATCCACTCCGCATTCACTGGTCTACCTTCTTCAGTGTCTTTAATCCCATCCTCAAAGAATCCAATAAGAGTTGTGAGGTATGACCTGCCCCTCACAAAGCCATGCTTACTATTTCTAATAAAACTATGATTTTTCAGAATCCTCTCCAATACTTTGGCCAATACAGATGTAAGACTGACTGGTCTGTCATTCTCAGGACAATCCATGTTCCCTTGCCTGAACAAGGGAGTAACATTTGCTACCCTCCAATCAACCGATGCGACTCAAATGGAGAGTGAAGATGCAAAGACCATCGCCAAAAGCACAAAAATCTCTTTCCTCTCTTCTTGTAGTAACCTAGGGTGTTTCCCGTCTGGCTGAGGGATTTATATATCCTTATGTTTGTACTTCAATCAGTCTGTATTTGACCTCAACTTGTTTACTCCCTGTCCAACCAACTGATTGACTGCTTTCCATTTCAGGGTTCTGTACAGTGCTGCCTTCCTGAGCAAGTATTGTTCCCAATATCCTGTGTATTATGGAATGGCAAACATGGGAAGGCACGGATGCCTTCCTCATGAAGGGCAGATGCCAAAACTTTGACTCTGCTGTTCCTCAGATGCTGCCTGAATAGTTGTGCTTTGCCAGCACCACACTTTTCGACTCCGATCACCAGGATATACAGTCCTCACGTTGCCCATTACTGAGGGCTGTCCCCTCTGCACACTGAGCAGGCGATTAATCAGCAGAAACCAGTTGTAGTTAGAGCTGACTGTTCAGTTCTGGAAAGCTGCGTTTGATGAAAACTTTTACGAAAAACGAAATTGCAATTCAACAAATGTTCATTCAGTCCCAGAGTTACAGTTTTGGTTTATGAATTGGACAGCTTGATAATGAGCAGTGAATGACTGAAGAACTCCGAGGTACAGAGTATTCCAGGTGATATGTTCCAGGTGATATGTGCTTTACCTTAATGCTGGGAATATTATCAGACAGACGGATATGACAAGGAAACGAGATGATATGTGGAGGTGTGTCATTTTTACCATTACAGAGATGTGTTTGAGGGAGGTCATGGCTGACAACTCAGTATTCTGTGGTACCAGAACTATAGTCAGGACAGGCGATAGGGTAAAAGAGGAGGTAGTGTTGTCTTATAAATTATGGAGTCAGTTACTGGCTTAAGAAGGGACGATAACTTGAAAAGATCTTCTAATGAGGTTTGGTGGATAAAGCTCAGTCTCAAAACCATGACAGAAACACTGCTTGGGATATATTGTAGAATCCCAGATAATGGAACGTACGGAAGCAGGTATATAACCAAGTTATTGATATGTGTAAAATCAATAATAGGAACATTATATTCAGGCATTTCAATTCCAAAAGTTCATTATGGTAGTGATAACTTCTTAAGAGGGGCAGGTGCTTCGAGATTTATTCCCGAAAGCTTCTTATATCAACATAGAGCAGATACAACAATGGGCAGTGCAGTGTCGGGCCTCACTTGGGGAACGAATCCACTCAGGTGTTCCAGGCAGAAGTGGGAGAGCATTATAGGACCAGTGACCGTGATATCACACATTTTGACTTTGCTAAGGAAAAGGCCCCAAAAATGTTTGAATCATAAAAGCTTTTTGGATTGGGTAGACAGATTTTATGAAAAAAAAGACAGAATCTGGGCAAAGTGCAGTTGCTTCTGGGTGAAACTGTAGCAGAACAAGGTGGGGCGGGGGTTGAGGGATCATTTGATTAAAATGGAATTGATGACAGTGTCGGCCCAGCATGTTACATCGAAGATAAGATTTAGGAAAACAAGCCCCGAGAACTTCAGATGTCAACACAAATCCCGAACAGGATGAAAAAGGTAAGAGAAGCTTAAAGCAGGTACCAAGTGAGCAGGTCAATGAAGGTCCGAAAAGAATATAGAAAGTGGAGGGCTAAACGTAAAAAGTCAGTAGAAGAGCAGAAGGAGGGTTGATAAAACATTAGCGGGTAAGAATAGCAAGAATCCAAAGTCATATTTTTGGTTTATTAAGGGGAAGATGATAACGCTGGAAAGAATGGGAGTGTTAGGGACTAAGGGAACAGCCTGTTTACACAGCCAGAGAATATGTTAAATACATTCTACGGATCGGTCCTCAGTTTGGAGGAGCAGTTTCTGGATTCAGGGAGAGTGACCGTTTAACACTTGAGCAAATTGACACAGGAGCTGAGGAAGAATTGGAAGTTTATGCAAGATAGAGTGGGCAAATCACCAGAATAAAGACCACCAAGTCTCACATCAGTCAGAGCGAAACAATTGTAGAAAATTTGGAGGGCTGTTGAGGCTAGATCATTAAATATCTTCAAGGCTGAGACAGACAGATGTTTATACAAGTGTTACGGGAAATTGCAGGAAAGTGGAATGGGGGATTAACAAAATAAATATAACCTAATCGAAGGAAACGCAGACTCAGTGAGAGGATAGACATATTGTTGCCCCTATGTCAAATTGTATTCTTTTCCAATAGCCCTGTATTCACAAGAACATCACCTTTCTCGCTACAGAGTGAGACGCAGTTTAGAATGCAATCGAAGGATTAAAGGAATTCATAAACGCGATACTAATAGACAGAAAGTACGAGAGGACTGCGACAGCACGAATTGCCTGTCGGGGTGAGGATTTGCATTGACACAGTCACCACTACCAGAAGGAAGACCTCAGCAAGACACCCTCCAAGGCCAAACAGCGATCTGCACTGGGATCTGGTAGTCAGTGGCCAGGTGTCAAGGAGTGCTGAAGGCCTAAACACTGCATCGCTGTCGTGTCTCCTTCCTTTCCTGACCAAAACTGTATGTGGAGGGGTAGAGAAACATGCCGTTGTAGCAGAGTAAGCAGTAACGCTTTGACGCGAGAGGCTTCGGACAGCTCCAGCTCAGCAAAATGTACAGGGAAACTGAAATAAAGTCCATTTAACTTTATTGTTCCAGCAGTCGAGATGGCAGTCGCATGTTCCTCTTGTGGGATGTGGGAGCTCACGGAGATTTCCACCGTCCCTGATGACTACAGGTGTGGACTTTGCACCCAGCTTCCGCTCCTGGGAGACCGTGTTAGGGAGCTGGATCTGGGCGGCACGGTGGCTCAGTGGTTAGTACTGCTACCTCATAGCACCAGGGACCAGGGTTCAAATCCTGGCTCGGGCAACTATCTGTGTGGAGTTTGGACATTCTGCCCGTGTCTGCATGGGATTCCTCTGGGTGAGGCGGATTCCTCCCATAATTCAAAGATGTGCAGGTTAGGTGCATTGGTCATGCTAAATTGCCCGTCGTGTAGGGGAGTGGGTCTGGGTGGGCTGCTCGTCGGTGCGGACATGTTAGGCCGAATGGCCTGTTTACACACTGTAGGTAATCTAATTTCAGATGCACTCAGGGTCATCCGAGATATTGAGAACTTCATAGATAAGAACTTCTTTATGAGAATGACGAGAACGAGGGTAGGTCCGATCAAGGACAGTAGTGGGAGACTGTGTATTGAGTCGGAAGAGATAGGAGAGGTTTTGAATCTGTACTTCTCTTCAGTATTTACGAACGAGAGGGACCGTATTGTTGAAGAGGAGGGTGTGAAATGGACTGGTAAGCTCGAGGAGATACTTGTTAGGAAGGAAGATGTGTTGGACATTTTGAACAACTTGAGGATAGACAAGTCCCCCGGGCCTGACGGGATATATCCTAGGATTATGTGGGAAGCAAGAGAGGAAATTGCAGTACCGTTGGCAATGATCTTCTCGTCTTCACTGTCAACGGGGGTGGTACCAGGGGACTGGAGAGTGGCGAATGTTGTGCCCCTGTTCAAAAAAGGGAATAGGGATAACCCCGGGAATTACAGGCCTGTTAGTCTTACTTCGGTGGTAGGCAAAGTAATGGAAAGGGTACTGAGGGATAGGATTTATGAGTATCTGGAAAGACACTGCTTGATTAGGGACAGCCAGCACGGATTTGTGAAGGGTAGGTCTTGCCTTACAAGTCATATTGAATTCTTCGAGGAGGTGACCAAGCATGTAGATGAGGGTAGAGCAGTGGATGTAGTATACATGGATTTTAGTAAGGCATTTGATAAGGTTCCCCATGGTAGGCCTATGCGGAAAGTCAGGAGGCATGGGATAGAGGGAAATTTGCCCAA
>NC_057717.1:22214045-22225103 GCF_004010195.1 Chiloscyllium plagiosum | reverse complement strand
GGATACAGGGTTAACGGTAGGGTTCTTAGTGTGGTGGAGGAACAGAGGGATCTTGGGGTCTATGTTCATTGATCTTTGAAAGTTGCCACTCAGGTGGATAGAGCGTGTAAGAAGGCTATGTTGTATTAGCGTTCATTGGCAGAGGGATTGAATTCAAGCGTCGTGAAGTGATGTTGCAACTGTACAGGACTTTGGTTAGGCCACATTTGGAGTACTGTGTGCAGTTCTGGTCGCCTCACTTTAGGAAAGATGTGGAAGCTTTGGAGAGGGTGCAGAGAAGATTTACCAGGATGTTGCCTGGAATGGAGAATAGGTCGTACGAGGATAGGTTGAGAGTGCTAGGCCTTTTCTCGTTGGAACGGCGAAGGATGAGTGATGACTTGATAGAGGTTTATAAGATGATCAGAGGAGTAGATAGAGTAGACAGTCAGAAACTTTTTCCCCGGGTACAACAGAGTGTTACAAGGGGACATAAATTTAAGGTGAAGGGTGGAAGGTATAGGGGAGATGTCCGGGGTGGGTTCTTTCCCCAGAAAGTGGTGGGGGCATGGAATACGCTGCCTGTGGGAGTGGTAGAGTCAGAATCTTTGGTGACCTTTAAGCGGCAATTGGATAGGTACATGGATGGGTGCTTAAGCTAGGACAAATGTTCGGCACAACATCGTGGGCCGAAGGGCCTGTTCTGTGATGTATTGTTCTATTCTATAAGTGCTTTAGTGTGGTGGCCACACCCAAGACACGCCCCTAGTTATGTTTCTTTAATGACTGTGTTTCTTTAATGACTGTAATATTCCAGTCCAACGTTCATCGCCCTCAGTTCATTAGCTTTACCTGACAGTCCTGTTTTATTTAAATAAACACAATTTAATCCAACAGGCGTTCCTTACTTCCTGTCATGTACCAGGCAGAGAGTAGCTGTGCGACCACCAGGAATGGCAAACGGAGTAGGCAGAGAGTGCAGAAATCCCCTGTGGCCATTTCCCTCGATAACAAGTAGACCATTTTGGATTGTTGGGGGCGATGACCGTTCAGGGGAAAGCAGCAGTAGCCAGGTTGGTTGGTACTACCACTGGCTCTGGAGCACAGCAGGAAAGGGTAAACGTAGACAGTACGTTAAAGATAGGAGGGTCGATTGTTAGAGGGACAGATCGGAGATTCTGTGGCCACAAATGGGAATCCAGGATGGTGCATTACCTCCCAGGTGCTGGGGTCCAGGATGTATCCAAGTGGCTGCAGAAAATTCTCAAGGGGTTAGGTGTGCAGCCAGAAATCATTATGCACGTTGGCACAAATAATATCCGTAGAAATAGGGACGAGGTCCTGCAGCGTGATTACAGAGAGCTCGGAGAAACATTTAAAAAGAAAACCTTGACAGTGGTAACTTCCTGAGAGGGAGATTACCGTCCGAGACATGCACTGTAGGGGACACTGGTATGTTGGCGGCCAGTTTTGCTAGTGTTACGAGGGTGGGTTTAAACTAGATTGGCAGGGGGTAGTATCCTCAAGATCATGGAGGCAAGTGCGAGGCTGGAAGGAGATACAGTAATCAGAAATAGTAAGATTAGGCTGGAAAACGACAGAGAGAAATGTCTTTTCGATTAAATTGCATCTATTTGAATGCAAGAAGGCCTACAGGTAAGGCCGATGAACTCAGGGCGTGGATAGGTAGGTGGGACTGGTATATTATAGCCATTACACAAACATGGCTAAGTGATGGATAGGACTGACAGCTTAATGTGCCAGGGTACAGGTGCTTTAGGTGAGACAGAGATGGTGGAAGGAGGGGAGGGGAGTTGCATTTCTGATTAAGAGGAGTGCCACAGCCGTAATCAGAGATAAAATAACTGATGGATCACCCAGTGAGGCTTTGTGGGTGGAGGTAAGAAATAGGAAGGGGTTGGTGAGGTGATTGGGGATGTACTATAGGCCTCCAATTAGTCAACAGGAATGAGACTAACAAATATGCAGTGGGAGAGGGGAGACCTGCAGGAGTAATAGAGTTATCATAATAGGGGATTTTTTTTTTTTATAATACAGACTGGAACGGCCAGAGCGTTAAGGGATTTGATGAGATAGAATCTGATAAAAGCGTCAGGAAAGTTTTCTCAAGCAGTATACAGAGTGTCCTACTCGGGAAGGGTCAAAACTCGAAAGTTTCTTAGGAGATAGGGCAGGACAGGTGACTGAGTTAACAGTGGGGGAGCACTTTGGGACTAGTAACCATAGTTCTATTAATTTACAAAGTTATGGAGAGGGACAAAACTGGTCCACAGGTTCATGTTCGAACTTGGGGCGTGGCTCAGGTCCAGGCAGCTGGGATCAAGGGAATCCCTGGAGGTATATAAGAGATACAGGATTTTACTGAAAAAGGAAAGCAGTCGGGTGAAAAGGGGGCAAGAAAGAGCCTTGGCTGAGAAGATTAGGATGAATCCAAAAAGGTACTTTAAATATATTAAAAGAAAAATCAATAACTGGATAGAAAATAGGACCAATCGAAGACCAATGTGGACAAGTATATGTGGAACTTTCAGAGATGGATGAAGTCCTCAACGAATATTTCTACTCTATGTTTACCGTGGAGAAAGACATGTTGAATTGAGAACTTGAGGAAGTTAGTGGTGATATCTTAGGGACAATCCATATCATAGTAGAGGAGATTTTGGACGTACTAGAATGTTTGAAAGTGGATAGATTTCATGGTCCTTACCCGATATATCCAAGAACACCTCAAGGGGCTCCAGAAGAATTTGCGGGGACCCTGGCTTATAATGTTTATCATCAGTAACCACAGGTAATGTCCCGGAAGACTGGAGGATGGCAAATGTTGTGCCCTTATTCAAAAAGAACTGAACAAAAAAAGCCTTGGAACTATAGACCAGAAGGTTTAACATCTGTGGTAGGTAAGTTACTTGTGAAGGTTCTGATGGATAAGATTTACATGCATTTATAAAGACAGGCTTTGATTAGGAACAGTAAGTGTGGCTTTGTGCGAGGAAGTTTGTGCCTGACAATTCTCTTAATGTGACCAGGAAGATTGACTTGGGTGGGACAGTAGACTTCAAAACATGTGGTGTTGGATAAGCACAGCAGGTCAGGCAGTTTCGAGGGGCAGGAGAATCGATGTTTTGGACATAAGCCCTTTATCAGGAACGTCCAAAACATCGATTCTCCTGTTCCTCCGATGCTGCCTGACCTGCCGTGTTTATCCAGTGCCACACTTTTCGATGCTGATCTCTAGCATCTGCCGTGCTCACTTTCTCCAAGGGCAGGAGATTTAGTCGATATGGATTTCATTTACAGCAGAACGGAATGAGGCTTTTCAGCCCCTGGAGCTTGATGTACAATTACAGGAGGAGGCCAATAAGCCTCTCGGGCCGATAAAACTGTAACCAGATCATGCAGCACCAGTATCCGGTTACACAGCAACAGGATCAATCTATTCAGCTACTTGAAGTCAGTAACACAGGAAATGGAAGAGGCCACAAAGTGACTGGACTAAGGGGTATACTGGAATAAAACCAGGCTACATAACCCCTCAGACCTGCCCTTCCCTTCTGTAAGTCAGGGCTGATTTGCAAATTTTCGTTCATGCCCAATTCTTTGTCGCCCACGGATCTCTGACTGGTCAAAACCCATTGACACCCACTCACACCCCCCAAACATTTCAGGGACATAGCCTCCCCTAACTGTCTGGTTCCAACCGTCACTACCGCCTGAGAGAAGGAAACACTCCCCACACATATACTTTGGCCTATTGACATGGATAGAAGATATGAACATAGCGTAAAGTGACTGGCCCTGATATCACGGCAGTATTTGATTGAGCAAGATGACAAGGAGACTGAAGAAAATTGAACTTGATGGGAATCAGTTGTTAACTCCCCACTGGTTGAATCATTCAGAGCACAATGGGGCTGGTGGACATCAATCCTCCCAGTCCCTGGATATCTCTGTGGGCAATCCTCAGGGTAGCTTCTTCGGCACAAGCATCTTCAGCTGCTTCATCAATGTCTTTCTCTCTGTCATACGATCAGGGATGGGGATGAAGATTATACAACGTTCAGAACTATGAGTCACCTCCTAAGGTACTAAAGTAACAAATCTGAACAACATTCAAGCTTGTGCTGTTAATGTAAAGGCAACATTATCAAAAGCACTGCTGGCCACGAAACATTGCCACCGTTAAAAGAAAGAGGAACCCCTTCAGCAACTCTAGCTAGTTTCACAGTAAGATAAGAAAGCCATTCAGCCCATCAGATCTATTGGATAATAAGACGCACAATGCATTTACTCACACCTGCCTATTACACAAGAAGGCAATTTAAAATAAAAGCACGTGTTGGAATCCAAAATACATACTCAGGAAGCTGGAATAACATAATAAGCAAGGCAGCTTCAAGAATTTGAGAAGTGAACGCCTTGGATATAACCCTTCGTCAGGGCTGTGGATGGGAGTAATGGGGGCTATAGATAAAGTGGCGGGTGAGGGAGGAGGAGGCAGAGTGGCGAGGTGGGATAAGTGAACACAGACAAAGGGTATCAGCGAGTTGTTGATGGGAGGGCTGAATCCAGTTGGTGGCCAGACAAAAGGTTGCTCAGAGTAATGGAAGGGAGGGGAGGGCTTGGGATGGGAGTAGGGGGATTGGAAGGGAGGTTATTAGAAATTGGAGAATTCAATGTTGAGTCCCCGGGGTGTAGGCTGCACAGGTGACAGATGAGACCTTGTTCCTCCAAATTATGGTTTGGTTCATTGTGGCAATGGAGGAGCCCAAGGATGACTATGTCGGAAAAGGATTGGGAAAGAGAATTGAAATAGGAAGTGAATGGGAGGTCTTCCATTCCACCTAACAACCCTAACTTTCAGCTTCCGACTGGATTCATCCTTCCCATTGCCCAACCAGGTTGCACCAACCACTTGTGTCCACATAGCCGTAACTCACCACCCCCCGATCTCCCCACTCCAACCACTCCCTTCCCTCTTTATCTGCAGCTCCCCCTACCACCCAACCCAGTTCTGAAGAACGGTTATACCTGAAATGTTGCCTTTCCCAGCTCATGATGCTGCCTGGCTTGCTGTGTTCTTCCAGCCTTCTGTTTGTCTACTTTAATTCAGGAAGATAGAGTCCAGTGAGCACAACGTGCTGGTAGGCAGAAACCAAGGGTTGCCCACTGAAGTCCTTGAACCTCTGCCCTTGGGTGAGGAGGAAGACATTCAGTCCCTCAAGACACTGACACATGCCCCTCCAAACTGTTAGACTGAAATAGGAGGATATCATTGTTGCTGCGACACGACAAATCTATGAGGCACAAACTGCACAGACAGACTGCTCCATGTTGTTCCTCCCGGCTCCATTGCTCATGGTACACACATGTTATGTTAACGTAGTTTGCCGATCATGAGGATGGAAAGTGATTGGTTTGTGCCAAGTCCCAAGGAGGCATCTTCCATCTCCGAGATGTTATGAACTAGGCTAGACTACTCAAAACACTTTTAAGCACGCATCCCAGAGCATAGCTTTGCAACTTGTTTCGGTAAGTGTATAATGAAAATTAACCGGAGTAATTTAGTTGGGGTGACTAGTAGATTTTAAAACAGACAAAAACTTTACTCATAAAATTACACAATGAAACACAAAGAACAGAATAAAGAATCACGACTGAATTCAACCTATTCAACTAGACTTAATTATGCTATTCCGAATATACACAACTGTCCCAATAAGCAAACTCCCAATAAAAACCAGTATAAATGGAACACAAACTTCCAGGTTGAAGTTGAAGGTCAGAAAAGAGAGAGTATCCACATAGCTCCCAGTTGAACTTCCCAGTTCAAGACTCAACTGAAAACTGCTCAGCTCAGCGAGTTCAGCTAAAATAGCTCACCACTCTCCGTTCATTATACTGGTCACTTATAAAGCATGACCACTTTGGCCTGAAGTCTCATCTGTTTCCATATAAACAAAAGGCCTCTGAAAATCCTTTTCACCTCTGTACCAAACCAGACTGATCGGAGCTTGGCCCCGTTTTATTATGCCTCTGAAAGAAACCAAGGGCAGAGTCTCCTTGAGCTAAGGAACAGCTTTTAGACAAAAAAGTGACTTGCTTTTTGACATGTCTCCCCCCGCCTTAAAAAAAAGAACCATCAGTGCTAAAAGGTGGCTGCATTTTTAACCCTTCATACCCAGTTAGTAGTCTCAAAACTGACAGATACTCTATATTAATTGTAAATATTCAAACATGCACAAACCCATGCCAATTCAGGCCGCGGTATACCCACCACCGAACAGCTCCGTATCTCATTTGAGTCTGAATAACTCATCAGCTTTCACGTTTTCACGACCTGCCACATGCACAGTTGTCAGATTGAATGGCTACAACAACAAGTTCCATCTAAACAGTCTGGCATTTTTGTCCTTAATTTTTTCCACAAATGTTAATGTGTTGTGATCAGTGTATGCGATTGTCTCAGATGCATTGCTGGTAATATAAACACAGTTATGGTGTAATGCCAACACCAAGTTTAAAGTCTTTTTCTCCACCATTGAACATTTCTGTTGATGAACGTTCGACTTACCAGAAAAATACCCGATGGGTCTTTCTATTCCCTCATCATACTGCTGCAGGAACACCGGATCGACACCCACATCACTGGCATTGATAGCCACTTTGAAACACTTCGTATAATCCAGTGTAGCTAATACTGGGGGCAGTGTTAACACAGTTTTTAGGCTGTAAAATGCCTCTTGACAGTCCTCTGTCCACTAAGAGTTCTTGCCCTTGACAATTTGGTGAGTGGAGCAGCCACACTGCTTAAAGTTTAGCACAAACTTTCAGTAAAATCCAGTCAATCCCAGGAACCGTAGTATTGCATATTTCTTTTTGTCGACCGTGTAGAACATTCCCGAACTACTTTCGTTTTTGTATCTCATGGGGCCATTGGTCCATGTCCAATAACGTGACCCAGAAATGTGACTTAGGCTTTCTCAAATTCACTTTTAGCTAGGTTTACCACCAAGCCTGCCTTCTGAAGTCAATAAAACAAGTCCGATAAATGCTGTAAATGTTCCTTTCATGAGTGACTAAAAACCACCAGGTCATCAATGTGCGCCACATAGTTGGGTAATCCGGCAATGACCTAATTATCAGTCTCTGAAATGTGACTGGATCGTTTTACATACCAAATGCGACATCTTTGAACTGATATAGTCCAACTGGCGTTATGAAAGCTGAAATTGCCATTGCTCTCTCTGACAGAGGTCCTTGCCAATAGCCTCTGAGCAAGTCCAACTTAGAAATGAAATTAGCTTCTCCCACCTTTGCGACACAGATCTTCAAACATGGAATTGGATATGCATCAGTCTTTGTAATGAAGTTGACTTTGTGATAGTCCACACATGTCCTCTGGGTAACATCTGGCTTTGTCACCATGGCTATACATGAGCTCCAATCACTGTAACTCACTTCGATTATGCCATCTTGGAGCGTGTGCTATATCTCCTTCTGAATCTGTGCCGACTTTAGAGGGTAATGCCTTTAAGGATGTTGTTTAATCAGAACAACATCTCCTGTGTCTATATCATGCACAATTATGTTCGTACTTCCCAGTTTATTTCCGCATATCTCTCCACGATATCATAATAACTCTTTCAGGTCACTATGTTTTTCTTGTGGAAGGTAAATCAGTAATTTATCCCAATTTTTGACAACTTTCTCATTGTTCAATTTGATATAGGAATGTCCAATTCACAATCCTCTGAACTTGTTTTTTCCTTCTGTGCTGTAAGCATTAATACCATCTCCTCTTGCTTTCCTTCCCTATCAAAATACCTGTTGAGCATATTCACTTGACACACTCTTGTGAGATTTCATCCTGTCTGGAGTCCGTACCAAGTAGTTCACCTCATTCAATTTCTTCCCAATTTGATAAGGTACACTAAAACGTGCTTCTAAAGGCTCAACTGTTACTGGAAGTAACACCAATACTTTATTCCCAATTGCAAAATTGCGAATTTGTGATTTCTGATCCAATTCCTGTTTCATTGTATGTTGCGATCCTTTTAAATGCTGTCGAGCCAATTTAATCGTTCCCTAAAATTTGACACATCGTCCAAATGGGTGGTCTCTGAATTCTGGGACTTATTAATTTCTCCTTAACCAATGGTAATGGTCCTTTTACTTCATGCCCACAAATTTATTCAAATAGTCTGAATTTGGTTGATTCATTCCGTGCGTCTCTGATCACAAATAGTTCAAAAGGAATTTCCTTATCGCAATCATCCGGATTATCCTGACCATAAACCCTCAACATGATCTTCACTGTTTGATGCCATCTCACTCATGTTCACTGTGATTCCGAATACTACGTAGTAGATTTGAATTGCTTTATTCCAAAGTTATCCATCACCTGCTTGAATAATTCGAATGTGAGGTTTGATCTGTCTGGATCTCTATTGGTAGTCCGTACCTAGTTAAAAAATAAGTATTTTTTTTCTACAACTCTTTTAGCTGTGATGCTGCATAATGGGTCTGCCTCGGGAAATCTAGTCGACACATCCATTATTGTTAATAAATACTTATTCCCACTTTTCGTTTCAGATAGGCGACCTACACAATCTATCAACACTCTTGTGAAAGGTTCCTCAAATGCTGGAATAGGTATTAAAGTTGCAGGTTTTATTACTGCGTGTGTGACATGTTTGAGATGTCTGGCAATATTCAACTACATCGTTGTGTAGTCCAGGCCAGTGAAAATATCTTTGTATTTCAGCCTGTAATGTCCTCACCCCAAAATGATCTCCAAGTGGTAGCTCATGTGCCACTCGCAGCACCTCCTTTCTATACCCAACAGGCAAAACAATTTGATGAATTTCTGTCCACATCTGATCTGCTTCAGTGTGTGCTGATCTCCATATCCGCATTACGACATCATTTGTTAAGTAATAACACACAGGAATACATTCATTCTCTTTCTTGCTAAATATTTTTTGATATGACTTTTGTAACTCCTCATCTTTCTGCTGTAATTCAATCAGCTTAGCAGAGCTAAAAATACGTTCATGTTTTCAAACTTGCTCCTTCTCTGTTCCACTTCTCTGATCAAAAAGAAACTTTCGGATAACTCTACGTCAGCTTCCTTATCTGTGCCTTTATCCTGCTTAAACCTGTGCATCTGTGAACTTCTGGTCACGCAATCAGGGGAAGTTCCTGGATAAACATTCTCCAGGTCTTCAGTTGCCTGCATCTCCACTGGCTTTTCAACAAGAGTAGGCAGCACGCCTACCAGTGAATCAGCTATATTATTTGCAAGGACAGATTTTATTCCTGGAGTTAGGGGTCCAGTACTCCTACCACATATTCTCCACTCTTTTCTGGACTCTCCAGCCTCACTTTACATAACTGAGCACTTTTTTCCTCACTATGAATTCCTGTTACCAGCACATTTTCTGGAAATAGTCTCTCAAGAGTGCATAAAGCCTCACCCCTCAGCATTACAGACTGAAAAGATCCTGTGTCAATTAATATTGGAACCTCCTGGCCTATGTGAATAAATTTTGCTCTTTCATGCAAGTTTTTTTTAATGCAGATTTGGCACGTCCACTTATCATCTTGAACACTCTGAGGCAGTTGCCTACCTTCCCTTATGCGTTTTGTTACGAGTCTAACAAAACTTCCAGGCTTGTCTAGTTATCCTACATCTGGTTTTCTCCCAGCCCACCAACACTGTGATTTTGTGTGGCCTAGTTTATTACAATTAAAACAGCATAGTCTGCTGTGGTTCTGTTCGCCGAGCTGGACGTTTTTGTTGCAAACGTTTCGTCCCCTGTCTAGGTGACATCCTCAGTGCTTGGGAGCCTCATGTGAAGCGCTTCTGTGGTGTTTCCTCCAGCATTTATAGTGACCTGTCCCTGCCGCTTCCGGTTGTCAGTTTCAGCTGTCCGCTGTAGTGGCCGGTATATTGGGTCCAGGTCGATGTGTTTGTTGATGGAGTTTGTGGATGAGTGCCATGCTTCTAGGAATTCCATGGCTGTTCTTTGTTACGCTTGCCCTATAATGGTAGTGTTGTCCCAGTCAAATTCATATTGCTTGTCGTCTGCGTGTGTGGCTACGAGGGATAGCTGGTCGTGTCATTTCGTGGCTAGTTGATGTTCGTGGATGTGGATCGTTAGCTCTCTTCCTGTTTGTCCTATATAGTGTTTTGTGCAGTCCTTGCATGGGATTTTGTACACTACATTAGTGCATGGGATTTTGTAAACCACCCCACAGCTCACCAATAGGATAAACAACACACTGAGGAACCTACAAAAAAACGGACAGATAACCAGGTCGTACCTACAAAGAATGAAACCTGAAAGCAACAACACCCCCAGATTCTATGGACTACCTAAAGTGCACAAACCAGACATCCCACTCAGACCCATAGTATCACTACCAGGGACACCATCACACAAACTGGCCAAAGAACTACAGCAGAAACTGAAACACTTGATCAGCGGATCCAGACACTCTATACAATCAACACAGGAATTCTTGGACATCATCAGAAATATACACATAGACAAGGAAGAAACCATGGTCTCATTCGACGTAACGGCACTGTTCACGTCTATTGACAAAGCCCTCGCCAGAGAAACAATAGCCAACCTGCTGAACAGACATAACAGACAACAGGACATTGAACCCATAATGGTAGTGTTGTCCCAGTCAAATTCATGTTGCATGTCGTCTGCGTGTGTGGCTAGGTTAGAACAAACAGTCTTACCACAAATTCAACCCAAACTCTGGGTCAGATACTTTGATGACACCTTTGTAATCATTAAAAACACGGAAATAGAGAATACACACCGGATCATCAACTCCACACTCACAGGAATCCGATTCACAAGAGAGGAAGAAAAGGACAACCAACTCCCATTCCTAGACGTGAGGGTACAGAGAACACCCAACGGAGAATTCACCACAAAGATACACAGGAAAGCCACGCACACAGACCAAGTCCTGAACTATGAAAGCAACCACCCCAACACACACAAACAAAGTTGCATAAAGACACTATTCAAA
>NC_057717.1:22212505-22213215 GCF_004010195.1 Chiloscyllium plagiosum | reverse complement strand
GTGAGGATATCTCTTTGCTCCAATTTCTGTCCCTCAGAGACCAGAACTGGTTCTGGAAGCCAAACCAAGTTCATGGAGCAGTTCATAATCATCAGCCATTTCAGTAGCTAACCTTGCTGCTTACGCTCTCTGCTCTTCCACCTGAGTTTGCATTACTTCACACAGTGAATTTTTGAATTTCTCCAAGTATTAAACTCTCTAAGGGCATGAGAGCTTTGCTTGTATTTTAAGGCTCTTATTCAACTATTGAAATTAGTCTGTTTGATCCTTACAAACTCAGTGTAGGTTTGATCAGGATCCCTCATTAGAATCCTGAAAGGTTGCCTAAGCAGATAAAATGTTTTTTTAACCTCCTCATACTCCCCAGATACCTCCTCTGACAGGGATGTGAATGCCTCACCAGTCCTACCAACAAGTTTCGTTTGGATCAACAAAACCCACATTGGCTCTGGCCACTGCATTTGTTTAGCCAACTTTTCAAATGAGATGAAAAGGGCATCACATTCTTCTCATCAAACTGAGGCAATGCTTGAACATACTCAAACAAATTCTCACTAGGCTTCTGACTACCAGGGGCTTGCTCATTCTCACTCTCTTCCTAACAAAGCGCACCCTCAGCCGTTGTCTCCAGCGTTTTACACTGATTTTCCTTTTTAAGTGTCAGTTTTTGCTATTCAAAAGCTCTCTCTTTCTCTCTCCCCTGTTGTCAT
>NC_057717.1:22197293-22212446 GCF_004010195.1 Chiloscyllium plagiosum | reverse complement strand
GCTGCACTCTTCCCCCCCCCCCCCCCCCCCAAATCTTCTGTATTTTATCAAAAGTCAAATGTTTCATTTTGGCCGCCCATTCCTTACCTCTCAACGTTAACTCAAGTTGTTTCGTTTGCAACTGAATTCTTGCCATCTCTGATTCTGAGGTTTCTCCAGCAAGTTTAATTGACGAGCTACTGCTGTAATTAACTCTCCTTTCCTTACAGATGCAGTCAGTTCCAATTCCAGCTTCTCCGTTAATTCTTGCAACTTGGTCTTATTCGTAAAATTTCCAAAGTCACTGCATGCACACCCAGGAAACGTTTGGCGACTGAAATAGCCATTACTATTCTAAGCAATGTTAACCCAATCAAACTAATACCCGAAATAAAGACACTAGCATCTCCCACTCGCTGTTAAAAATCCAGCAATGAGCCCCCAGTCTGTTATGGATGAGGCCAGACCACTCAAAACATTCTTAAGCAAGCAGCCCGGAGCATAACTTTGCAGTTTGTTTTGGTAATTATCCAATGAAAATTAACCGGAGCAATTTAGCTAGGGTGACGACTAGATTTTAAATCAGACAAAAACGTTATTCACAAAATTACACAATGAAACACACAGAACAGAATAAAGAACCCCTACAGAATTCAACCTATCCAGCTCGACTTAAATATGCAATTCCAAACACACACAATAGTCCCAATAATCAAACTTCCTTGAGAAAATGTTATCATGGAACGCATGTTTCCAGGTTGAAGCTGAAGGGCAGAAGAGAGAGAGCATTTCCACACAGCTCCCAGTTGAACTTCCCAGTTCAAGACTCAACTGAAAACTGCTCAGCTCAGTTCAACTCAGCTAGGTCAGCTAAAAGAGCTGACAACTCCCCGTTCATTATCCAGGTCACTCCTAAAGCATGATGTCTTTGGCCTGTAGTTTCAACTGTTTACATATAAATAAAAGGCCTCTGAAAATCCCTTTCATGTCTGTACCAAACCAGACTGATCGTAGCCTGGCTCCGTTTTATTGATGCTCTGAAAAACATCAAGGACAGAGTCTAGATTAGATTAGATTTAGATTACATTAGATTACATTACAGTGTGGAAACAGGCCCTTTGGCCCAACAAGTCCACACCGACCCACCGAAGCGAAACCCACCCATACCCCTACATTTACCCCTTACCTAACACTACGGGCAATTTAGTATGGCCAATTCACCTGACCCTGACCCTGCACATCTTTGGACTGTGGGAGGAAACCGGAGCACCCGGAGGAAACCCATGCAGACACGGGAAGAACGTGCAAACTCCACACAGTCAGTCGCCTGAGGCGGGAATTGAACCCAGGTTTCTGGCGCTGTGAGGCAGCAGTGCTAACCACTGTGCCACCGTACTTGAGCCAGTGAACAGCTTTTAGCAAAAAAGGATTGGTTTGTGACAGAGAAGACAGGCTAGTGTTCTGTATGGAGGTCAGAAGCTGGTGGGAATGGCTAATACTATCAGAGTGTGGCTGATGACAGATTTGTGAACAACATGACGTTCAATGCAGGGTTACACACCAATTGTACATCCAGACGGTGAGAGTTCATTCCGAACCTGGAGCTCTCTCTCAACCAACACGTGGGCTCCATAGAGATCTGTAAACTATCATTGAGTCATAGAATCCTATAGCACTGAGACAGGCCCATTAGCACAAACTGGTTCATGCTAATCAAAATGTCCGTCCATGCTAACCCCATTACCCCGCGCTTGATCCATATCCTTCTAAATCTTTCCTGTCTATATATTTGTCCAAATGTGAAGACACATATGGAAAACATGTTATATCTAATGCTATCCGTGTTTTGTTTTGGAAATAATGAGTGTTGATTCATAACACTCCAGTGTTAATGCAATCACGTTTTATTCTTTTTGTGTGTTTACAGATTAAACACTCATTTCCTTCACACTCTCCTCATGGTACCATCACCGCAGGGATTAGTCTGGTGAAAATCTATCACACCGTCTTTCTGTACCAAGGAGATCATTGATTATAGATGAAAGAAAATACTGTCTCAAGTACACTCCACAACTGCAGGACGGTGTCTCCACTCTTACACTTTAATCATTTTGTAATGAACGTGCCTACTCATTTATTGTGTTGATTACTTGCTGAGTCATAGAAGCATGGAGATGCAAAGCATGGAAACAGATCCTTCGGTCCGACCCGTCCATGCCGACCAGATATCCCAACCCAATCTAGTCCCACCTGCCAGTATCCGACTGCTCTGTATGTATTCTGTTAGTGCCTCATGATCAAGGACATCCATCTCCTTTTCACCAAGAGCACTTCCCATCATCTCGCCTTCTCATAAATACAAAGTGAGAAGGATGGCATTTTTGCCAATTATTTATTTGCCTTATGAAGCAAAGTCACACCAACCATAACATCACTGCTGTCATTGGAGTTGATTGGAGATAGTGAGGAGGCGATGATCCAGCTGTATTATCTCAGAATATTAATCCATGGAATCAGGTAATGACCCAGACACCGGATCCGAATCTCACAATGGCACATGTTGGAAATTGAATTCAATAAAACATCAGGAATTAAGAATCAAATGAAACAATGAAACCATGGTTGATTGTCCTACCTTGCACCCTCATGCCCTTCAGGAAAGGAAATCTACCATCTTCAGCTGGTCGGGCTTACATGTAACTCCAGACCCGCAGCAATGTGGTGAACTCTCAGTTGCAGTTTGAAATAGCCAAGCCAGCCACTCAGTTATATCAGTCACTTCAAAGCCTCAAAAGAAATTAAATTGCATGGACCTCAGCACTGACTACTTACAGCCCACAGTCTGCAGTGGGTCAGGAAGGCAGCTCACCAAAACCTTCTCAAGGACAATGAGGAAAGGGAATTAAATACTGGCCCAGCATCCCATTAATGAATAAAGGAAGATGATCCCACACAGGGAAGAGAGAAAAACAAACGTAAATAACTTTAAACAGGGACTTAAACATATACCTTACATGGTGATGATTATCAGTAATATGGGAACAGGAGAAACATAAGCAAGGT
Source organism: Chiloscyllium plagiosum (assembly GCF_004010195.1). Lineage (NCBI taxonomy): Eukaryota > Metazoa > Chordata > Chondrichthyes > Orectolobiformes > Hemiscylliidae > Chiloscyllium > Chiloscyllium plagiosum. The sequence goes on along the minus strand of NC_057717.1, from coordinate 22,209,404 downwards.
TTAATTTCATTTTTTATTTCCATCCCAGCTGATCATCAACAATTCCTTTGTTTGCTTCTTTCTCTCTATCTCTCTCTTTCTCCATCTATTCAACTCAATCCTTCTCCCCTTCATAACAGATGTTGGGTGTCACCAACATCAATCACGCTATTTCCCAACTGTGTTCAGTTCTGTTGTATGGTAATTAGAATCGAATTGCCTTTTCTATTTTTCTCTCGACCCGAGGGGGCTGCCAAATCTGCTCAGTTTGTCTGGCACTTTCTCGTTCTTTATTGTTTCTGATCTGTTGCATCATTCTTTGCTTTATTTAACCTTTAATTTTGTTATTACTTGGAATGTCTGCATCGCTGACAGGGGCAGCATTTGTTGACCTAAGCAAATGTCATTTACTGCGAGGTCATTCTTTCAGGCAGTACTGAACCAAGCACATTGCTGTGGGTCTCACATCAATCTTAAGCCAGACCAGATAATAACGCAAGATCTATTTTCCAAAGGACATCAGTGCAATAGACAAACGTATAGACAAAATGCTGGAAATGTTATGGTTGTTATTTCCAATTCCTGTCTTTTGTATTTACTTTCTGACATCCTCCACAGTAGGATGTGGAACAGTGTCTTTCTGTATAATAACCTGTGCATCTGAATTACATTTCTTCCGACATTACTGCTCTGAGAGAGTGTTCTTGTCATTATGTTATTTTAGAGACAAGAACAAAGTTGTGATTGGAATATTTGCAACTGAAAGAGTGCTTACAGGAGAGGTCGAACCATAACGTCTGAATTTTACCAAAGCATAGATAATGCTTTATTAAGCGTCAGCATTGAAGCCAAGATGGTGACTGGGCATATAATCGAGCTGGTAGTGGATAAGTTTGTGATGGACAAAATACCGAGACATAAATTAATTTTATTTATTTAAATTCGGTATTGCGAACAGTCTCGTTCTCAGATGTTTGTGAGGATGGGTGTGGGCTGTTCAGAAATTTTTGGGTAATCAATGGAATTTGCATTTGAAACTGAAGACAATAGTTTCCGTCTTTGTCAAATATAGATAATAGAAATAGCAAAGAAGTTCGCCATTGTTGAAGAGATTAATAAATGGATAAAGATGAAGAAACGTACCAGGAACACCAACAATAGCGAGGATGGGATAGTAACCCGCCTGGATAATCATCAGTGCACCATATATTCGAAATGATAATGTTTACCAAGACCAGGAAAAATAGAAAAGTCCCTCGGATAAACTCCTGTCCATTATTGCAGCATTCCAGTCTAATGTTCGCAGATTCTGATCCATTAATGGATCATTCCAAACTATACTAAGATGTTTAAATCTCATTTTTCTGTCTCTGCAGCTGCTGATCCCTTTGAGCGTTGGAGTTGATGCACCTGCTGCTACAATGGCATACACCATTGCAAGAGGCCACTTACTAATAAGAGAAGGAAAACATCCAGTGACACAACTAGGATCCATGGAGACTGGCATCACTCACAGTCACTGAACAAACAGCTCCATTTAACCCCTCTCAGTATGGTTCCTTCAGTTCACAAAAACTACTGGACTGGATTGAATGTTGGCACCGTTGGCTATTGATCACATCTCCCATCAGCCATTGCTCTCGTGAAGTTACTAGTGAAAGAGAATGATGCAAGTTTTCTTATCACAGGCTAGGTGATTCTGCTGCGTTGTCCGTTTGCAATACTGTAACCAGCTGAACCCTCAAAAACCACAATCTACATGCTGTTACCGTGCAGATGTCCTGAAGAAGGGCTAATGCCCGAAACGTCGATTCTCCTGTTCCCTAGATGCTGCCTGACCTGCTGCGCTTCTCCAGCAACACATTTCCATCTCTGATCTCCAGCATCTGCAGACCTCATTTTCTCTTAGAACAGGCAACAGCCAATACATTTACAGTGGATGTATTTGCACTTCAATACATAGGAAATGTGAATTTGCCTGGGTATTCAATTAATTGATCTAATAAGGCAATTTTGTATCTTCAACACTCAATGTGCTTCAGCACTTGTTTTAAAATATAAATTCACAAACACCTTCACACACTTTATTTTGCACACGTTTCTTCACTTTCTCCTCATGGTAACATCATGCCAGGGTTTAGTCTAGTGAAACCCCTTTGGACTGAATCGCTGACAAGATCATTATTTATAAAGCTGATTCAACCTGTACACAATACACCAACAGTATTTCAACAAAACTCTATCATTGGGAAAGATACATTTACTCTGGTACTTTAACCATTTTGCATGATCAGCCACATATCATTTACTTCCTGCTGCGTAAAAATTCTGTTTGTGACTTATGACCAAGCACATCCATGTCTTTTTCAACAACACAACAGCACTTCCCAACCTCTCACTATGTAATGAACACAAATGTGAATGATTATATTTGCTGTTCATTTCCGAAACATTTTATATCTTGTGAAGAGCTATTGCCCAATCACTGATTCTTCTGATACCCCAAAGCCTTCACTCCAGATAATTCTATTACTCTCTTCATTCTTTCGATTATCCAACTTTTAATACATTCGGTGTATTCCAACCCTACCTACCCATGGACTCTAACATTCCCCACTCACCTGTATTCAACCATGTCAAGCGTCTGCTGAAAATTCAACTACTTCATTCCCACTGGTTCTCAATTGTTGATGTCACAACGGACAACCTCCACAAAATCCAGCAGGTTTATCAAAGATCAAGATCATTTCCCCTTCCTGAATCTAGATTGACTCTACCGAATCATGTCATTATTTTCCAAGGGTCTAGTTGTCACATTCCTCACAAAAGGTTACAATGTTATTCTCACGGCTTACATCAAGCTAACCACTGTTTAGTTTGCTGTTTGCTCTCTCCATCCTGTTTTAAATATTTCAGTTTAAAATCGCTGCTTTCCAGTCTGGAGGATCCTTTCCAGAATCTAACCAGCTTTGAAGAATAATCAGTAATTCTTTCACTAGCTCTACTGCCACCTCCTCAATAGTCTGGGATGTAACTCATCAGATGCAGCAATATACCAACCATAAATTCAATGAGATTTTCATAGATGTACCTTTTATTAATTCTAAATTCCTGCTGTTCCCCATTTTCACCAGTCACTCGGTTCCCTTGTATTTCTGGAAATTACTTTCTGTACCTTCCTCAGGGAGATGGACACAATATATTGCTCTCAGCGGACAGATGGGTTCTGTCAGCCAGTGAATATATCGGAGGACTGCACTCCAGTGATGAGGGATATGTTACTCACTCCTGCCTGGAAAGTTCCAGAATTAATCCAGTTTAATTCATGGTGAGCATCAGCACAGTCCTGTCACTGGTGTGAGGCTACACAGTATACTGAAGGAGGGGACACAGCTCAGTGACCACCTCAATTTTGAAACAAATTGGTTTCATACCTGACACCTGGTCCAGCTTAGACAAATGTCCCGGGAAATCCAGGGAAAGATAATGCACTGTCCTGCACCTCCCTATTTATAGAGCTTCCCTTCTGTGGAGCCTCATCTCCATTTGTTTACTATGGACCCAGACACTCTGTAAATCCAGTGTATAGAGTGGGGTCACCAGACGCCGCAGCTGACGATACAAACCCGAGATAATCATCCACAGAAACTCCACTGATTTTCCAATGACAGGAGCAAGTCAATTCCCCACACGGAACGTGAATGCGCTCAGTGTTGAAAAATATTTCCACTCCTGAGTTTCTCTTCCTGGCTGAGAAAGCCGTTGCATCTCTGCACATTCGCACAGTAACTGTTTCTCTCTCCAAAGAAGCAGTTGACAATGTAACATTACCTTTCTCTGTATCTCAGCAACTATAAGCAACTATTAGCATTGCTAATGGATTTTATCATCGCACTCACAGAAGAGAGATACAGGAACCTAACTTACTTTAATCAGGGACAAATCTAAATGGACGCGATATTCAGGAATATGGGAAAACGGGGAAATGTGAGAATAACTTGCCATTTTGTTTTCCTTTCAGTTCATCATCAGCAAACCCTTTGCTCACTTTTCATTTCTTTTCCTCTCTTTTTCGGCCATTTCTCCATCCATTCAATTTAAACCTGGCCCCCACCTCTCTCTCCACACCAGCCATCCATGATACCAGGATATTATTTCCCAGATTGCTTTCAGTTGTGAAGCAGGGTCATTGGACTCAAACCGTTATCTGCATTTCTCCTGACAGAGGCTGCCATACCTGCAAGATTCTCCAACACTTTCAGACGCTAGAGAATTTTATTTTTGATCTCTAACACCCACCGTTCCTTGGTTTATTTCACCTTTAATGCTGTTGTTTCATGGGATGCCAGCATCACTAGCAAGGGCAGCATTTGTTGTCCATCACTAATTGTCCTTGACTACGCGGCCATTTGTCAAGACAAAATGGAGCCAACAATGTTGTTGTGGGCCTGAAGTCACACTGAGTTCAGACTGGGTAATAATGTTAAGTTTCTTTAGCAAAGACTATCAGTGAAATAATAAAAATAAATCTTAACGGTTTCTGGTTTCCATGAGTGAAATTAAGTTTCATTCCAATTTTTGTCATTCGAATTTAAGCCCTGTCATCAGCTGTGGTAAGATTTTAAACACTGCCTTGGAGTCACATACCGTGCCTCTGAATTACCCGTCTAGTTACATAATCACTCTAATACAGAGCCCTTATTGCCAATCCGTATTCCCTAGTTCCTGCCAGAGAGAGATGGCGATAAATCAGTTTAACTACCAACAATAAAAAGGATTTTGGGGAAAAAAAGCGAAAGGGAGACTGAGAGACAATTTCATGTAAGATCACAGGTTTCAGAATGCTGAAATGAAGGCATTTCGACAGCATCCTACAATATGAGCCAGTATTCCCAGGATGATAGGTGAAGGGGATATTGGCGTCAATAAAGATGAGGGAGAGTTTTAGATGAACATTTGTTCTTCAACTTTGTAATTGGGTGTGGGGTCAGCAGAGTCTTCGACTCATTGGGCTGAATCTAACAATAGTTTGTCTCAGTAACATACTCATTGAGTGTGACAGTGGGATTGTCTGTACGAGACTGAACTAGTTTCATGGTGCTATCTTATCGAACTCACCACATTAACTACCCACTCAATCTCATAGTGTTCCTCGCATTCAATGCCACCCCAATTCTCCAACCCAACATGGCTGGAGGGACTCACCATCGCACTGATGTCCCTGGCTATTCTATGATCACTGACACTGGTGCCATCTTTCAAAGGCCAATGGGCACACTGTTGTACTTTCTCAGTTTGAAGCCATCCTGCACAGTTGACCCCGAGCATGGCAGGTAAGGGGAACTAACACCACAGTTTTTCATCAGAGGCACAGAGGTCCGAGTGGATGGGCTAGTACAGGGGGGTCCATTCTCTTCCCAGAGGAGGCCTCACCACCAGCCCCACCAAGCCTGGTCTGAGCTCACCACCCAGCTCAGTGAAGTATCTGTGGTCTCTCTCTCTCTCTCTCTCTCTCACACACACACACACTCACACTTTGAATATGGAATATTCCAGATATTGTTCCAAAGAATTCCCATTTTCAGGTACAGGAACTTTCTGTCATTCAACCCCCTGGGTTCCTGCAAAAATATGCACTTATTTTATATCCAATCACAGTTAGTAATTCTGGCTATTTCACTTTGGTTCTCTTTATTGTATTCAGCCAAACACTGCTTCTCAACACTTGTCGCGTTATGAAATACAATTTTGAGCAGAGAACATTTTATCCTCAGCTGTTATCTTTACCGTTATCTGAATTATACCATTTTCCTTGTTATGAAAGTTTCTCTTGCCCTTTGCCTGTGCCTGTTTCTGTCTGTAACAGTTACACTGTCTCCCACTCAGTTGGCTGGACGGCTGGTTTGTGATGCAGAGGGAGGCCAGCAGCGCAGGTTAACTTCCCCCACACTGACAGGGGTTACCATGAAGGGGACGCTCTCTCAACAATGGGCAATCGAGCATGGCAAATACACTCTAAGCTGCACATCCTTGTACTCTGGGAGGAAACTGGAGCATTGAGAGGGAACCCACACAGATACGTGTGGAATGTTCAAACTCACCTGAGGTTGAAATTGAACCCAGCTCCTTGGTGATGTGCGGCCGCAGTGCTAACCACATATCCATCATACTCCTCAGTTAGTTCTGTTAATTACTTGTAGCTGACTGAAGAAATCCAACTGGCTTGTTCTGATAACTGAACCTGACCCAGTATTAGACCTTTATCATCGACCATATCGCCAACCTGGTTACATTTCAAAGTTTTTGTGAGCAGTGGAGGAGTGGGACTAGAGATGGAAACAGTGACACTCTCCAACCTCAGTCAGAACCGGAGTGAAGAGAAATTCACAAAGTGGGAATTAATTCAAGTGGGAATTCTCTCACCCAGAAGATTGGGAGGGCTGAATTTTCATATTATATCGAGGCTGACTTTGTCTGATTTTCCATAGACAAATGAATCAGGAATCATTGTGAAATCAGAGAAAAGTGCAGCTGGGAACACAATGAGATGACCTTATTGACTGGTGGAATAGTGTCAAAGTGCCAAATGGCCCAGTCGTGTCCGTTCCATTCAGCCCTTCGGTCCTGCTGTGCAGGAGCAGGTTGAGGCCACTCCGATGGTTTGGTGTTGTTTGGCAAATGTATAGGAAAATCCAGGCTGGGTCAGGCAGTGACCCCTCTCCCCCAATCCCTCTTTTCAGGCTTCTCCTCTCTGTAAATTCTGCTCCTGATGAAGGTCATGTTACAGGCCCAGATTCGCATTGAATACAACCCCCATGCCCCACACAAAGTCAATTCAGACAAATCCTCTGCTGTCTCTGAATGCAACATTTTACATCATGACTTCCAGGAAAATAATCAAGTATTTTCCAAAAACATAAATAAGAACGTAAGAAATAGGAACCTGCGCTGTCATTCCATAAGAACATGGCTGATCTACTCCACGAGTCAACTCCACTTTCCTGCTAACCCCTTGCATCCCTCAACTCGCTGAAATGTCACAAATGAATCCACCCGTCTGTAAATACAATCAGTGACCCAACCTCCACAACTCTCGGGGTTAGGAAATTCCAGCCATTCACTACATTCTGAAAGAAGACATTTCTTTACATCTCAGTTTGAAATCGATATTCCTTATTCTGTATCTACATATGTGACTTCGAGACTCTTCTGGTGTGGAATCACATTCTCAACACGAACCTTGTCAAGCCCCCTCTGTATCTTATCCGTTTCAGTAATGACACTCTCATTCATTTAAACCACAATGAATAATCACCTCAGCATTTTTGATGTATTCAATAATTCAATCCTTTCATCCCAAGAATCAGTCGAATGAACCAACATTTCTGCATCAACATGCTGACGTTTCATATACAGGAACAGTCCAATTCGTTGTACTGTTCCTTTTTTGGGAGTCCTCTCCACTTAATAACAGCCTGCCTTTTGGTTGTCAGTGCCATCCTCAAATTCGAATGTATATTGCACTCAGCTCCCGCCGTCAGGAGCTGAGTGCAGCTCTTGTAAGCAGCTCTTGCCATCGGACTGATATTTATGGTACTCCAGTAGGTACATTTTTTTCATAAAGATTGATGAATCATGACTCTCCGATTTGTAAGTGTTTACCAAGTGTCATCCCATGCTAATGCATTATCCGTCAGACTATGAGCTTCTGTCTTGTGTAAGAACCTTTATTTTGTGATACCTTGTGGAAAATCTCTGGAAAGCCTCATGTCTACCAGTCCCCCTTTATCAAGGCCACTTGTCACATTCTCATGGATTTCCAGAAAAGTTTTGCATGATTTTACAGGCAAAATGTAGTTCGCCTTTAACAAGACCATGCTGACTCTGTGTGAAGCTTTTCTAATTGCTCTGCAGTCCCGTCCTTAATAACAGATTCTCACAGATTCCCAGCAATAATGGTTAGGCTAAGTGTTTCCTGCTTTCAGTCTCGTTCGTTTCTTGAAAACAGGTGCCACATTGGAGGGTCTCCAGTTTCACTGGATCACTCCTTTAATCCAGAGAGCTATGGAATATTTCACACAGTGCCACCAGCCACTCTGAGACCACCTCTTTTAAAACCCGCTCTGAATTGTTGATGATCTGTTTACCCTTGGTCTAATCTGTTTGAGAATTGCCTTGTTCTTTCTGTTAGAGACAGCTCAAGATTTTCCCTGCTGTTACCATTTTGCTTATACCATTGAAATATTTACAGCACCTTTACCTGTGAGGAACGATGTAATTTACAGGTGTAAATTATCTGTCTGTTCCCTGTATCCAGTTCCCCAGTCACACCCTCCAAATATCCTCAATATACTTTCCTGACCTCCTTTTTATCAAAGATCACACACACACACCTCTTTAACTCTTCTTACATACATGGAAAAGCTCGTGCTGCTTGTTTTTATATTTCTTGCCAATTTACTTACATCACACCTTTTCTTCCCTTTTCTTCGCTTTCTATATTCATACAGTCATAGCGCATATAAGCACAATCTTTGGTCCAACTTGTCCATGCCGGCCAGGTTTTCCAAACTAAACTATTCCCATCTTCTTGCATTTGGCCCATATGCCTCTAAACGGTCCCCATTCACATGTTCGTCCAAATGTCTTTTAAATGTTGGAGCTGTACTTGCATCTGCCAGTCTTCCTTTGGCAGCACATTCCATAAACACGTCACCAATGTGCATAAAAAAGTTCCCTCTTCCTCCCTTTTAAATCTTACCTCTTCCACCATAAACCTATGGCTCTCTGATTTGATTTTCCTATCCTGTGGAAAAGACCTCGGCTTTTCACCCTGCCCAAACCTCCCCTGATTTTGTAAATTACTATAATGTCACCCCTCAACCTCCTACAAACCATCTGATATTAACTTCAAGAACAAGCACTTAAAGATAAGCACTGTAAATTTGAAACAATGTTAAAAGTGACAGGTAAACAATGCTCAGCCCAAACTTCATACTGTTAGTTGTTTTCTTCTTTATGTTACAATACTAAGGCAGCATGAAAATCTTCCTAGTGCCAATAAGCCGGCAAGCACCTGAATTCCTTTGCCTGAGGCAGTGATCTCTACAATGAAAATGTATCTCTGGCCAGATCTATATAATACAACATGTTCAACATTCTCCATCCTGGCCACCATATGACCTTATGTGGTTGTGTCTTCTTTATCTTGCACTCAATAGAGAGAACCTCTTTCCCCCATTCACATCTTGATTTAAACTCATTTTATACCATCTTCTCTTTTCACCACTGCTAAAAGCCTGTTTATCTGTTGTCACACCCTCTTTTCCCTGTCAACTACCCCCCACCTCTGGCAAATGCCCAGTTTCCAATCCTTTTCAGTTCTGAAGGGTCACACTGGACTTGAAACGCTAACTCTGTTTCTCTGTCTCTGCAGATGCTGCCAGACCTGCTAAGTTTCTGCAGAAATGAATAGGCACAGCACAAATTTTCAATTAAACAAATAACTATGAATACTAGAAATAAAAATGCACAAATTGCTGTAGAAAATGGGAGCATGGTCGAAGGGTCGCTGGACACGAAAGATAAACTCAGCTTTCACTTCACAAGATGCAGCCACACTCCTTAGTTTCTTCAGCAGTTTCTGTTTTTGAACATTTTCCAAAGACGTGTGTTGAATCTGCTCAAACGCCCTGTCAAGCACAGAGCGTTGTACATTGGGAAGTGAACAAAAACGCAAAGTGCACAAGTTCATTGGCTCTGAAACAACATAAGGCTGGCATCACTGACACGACCGAGGTCTTAATCATGGTCAGGGAGAAAAACAGAGGAAAAAACATTCACTTCAAACATAGAAGATGTAATGATGGGAAAGAAAATGATTCAGATTAATATTTTAAAGGATCTGAATAATGGGTAACAAATAGGAGGCGTGACATCAGGGAGAGACCCTCAGCAGAATGAGATTATGAAACTGGATGTGTTCGCACATCAGAAACCAGGGTAGGTTACTGAGTACAGGGCTAATGGATAAATGGGTATGGGTGTGAACTGGGGGAAAGTCAGTAGAATTGATTTGCAGATATTGCAGTCACACTGGTTTATCATGTGATCACAGCAGCAGCCGCAGCAGAATTGCATTCAAACACAATCCATAACCTTTCCCCCAGGGTAATGCATCGCTCTACCATTATCATCAAGCCGAGTGATGGTTCAGTGACGAGTTTGGGTGAACATGCCAGAGTCAGAACCATGTGTATCTAAACCTGATGACAACCCATTAAAGCTACCACAATTGACTGGTTACATTACAAACAGCTCCATCTGGTGGAGCGGGGGAAATGATCCTAAGACAAACAGATAAGATCGAAACTCTGCAGTCAAGGCACATCCAGTCATCAATGTCGATGGACTAGTCAACAACTTACAGGAGGAGAGAGCTCCATAAATATCCACAGCGTTGTACATCAGTGTAAAAGACAAGGATGTAGTATCTGTACCATCCTCAGCCAGAGGTGTTGAGTCGATAATCCACCTCACCCTCCTCATGATGCGCACAGAATCACAGATGCCAGTCTTCAACCAATTCGATTCGCTGCACGTGACATGAAAAACAGCTGAACACAGTAGATATGACAAAGGCAATGGGCCCTGACACCATTCCTGCAATAGGACTGAAGACACAAGCCGTGTCCCTGGGGAAGCTGTTTCATTCCAGCTCCAACTCTGACATCTGCCTGGCCACGTGGGAAGTTTCTCAACTCTCTCCAGTCACATAACAAGGGAATGACTACAGTCTGACCATTTACCACGCCCTCAGTCCTGTCGCGATAGTGGCATTGGTGGGTGTTCTATTTGACAGAGCTGACAAGCAGCACAGGAATAATGTGCTCAGTGTGGTTTCTGATAGGTCCCCATGTGGAGATGGTGCTGTTGTGCAAATATCACTGGATTACTGATCCAGACCAGGATAATTCTCTGGCAGCTGGTGGAAGTTGAAAACAATTAACAAAATATCGAGACATAAAATCTGGTCCAGTAATATTGACCTTGAATCTAATGTCCATTGTAAACATTTGTTCCCTCCCCAATGTACTTTCAGGAAGTGAATCTCCCATGCTTCCCGGTCTGGCCTACAAGTGTCTCCAGACACACAGACATGTGCGAAACTCTATAATGGTCTCTGAAACGGCCAAGCAAGACACTTAATTGTATCAAATTGCTCTGAGATCTTAAAGGATAAAACCAGACAGAACACCAGTAACAAGCTTTGGAAAAGGGAATGGGAAACACAGTCCTTCGACCAGACAGATGCTGCCTTCCTAATGTTTAAGAGCTTGTGACAACAATGACAGAGCTTTCCCGCACACTGCACAGAAACATTAGGAAGGGAGCAGGGCATTAGACACTTTTAGCTTTCCCTGTTCTCGCTCATGGAGACAAGTTCACTTTGATAACCCTACTTAATACATTCTTCAGAAACTCATTAATTCATGTCTTATGCTGCTCAATGATTGACCTTCCAACCCATACAATCACAGAAGCACTGACTCTGTACTGTCATAAATACAGCACGATCTACATTAGTCCCACTTTCTGATACAAGGCACATAGCCATGTATGCTATGGCACTTCAAGGGCACGGCCATGTATTTATTAATGGTTGTGAAATTATCTGTGCCAACGGCCCTCTCAGGAAGTGCATTCCTGACCCCAACAGCCTCTGGATGAAAACCAATCCTCAAATCCTCACTAAACATCAAACCCTTCACTTTAAAATGGTACTCCCTTCTTTTTCGCCCTTTGACTGGAAGGAACAGCTGCTGTCTATCCATCTTGTCCATGCCCCTGGTAAGCTTATCCTTCTGAAGCACGTCCCTCTCAGCCTTCTCTGTTTCAAAGTAAACAATCCGAGCTGATCTACTCCATCCAAGGGAACATCCTGGTGAATCTCCACTGCAATCACATACTTTCTGTAAAGTGGCTCCCAGAACTGTACATCGTATTCCATTTGGCCTAACCAAAGTTACACATAGCTCTTATAATCTGTGCCTCCATGAATAGAGGCTATGTTTATGGTCGCTATGATTTGTCAACTTGTGCATTAACCTGTTTAATCACATTCAGGGATAT
>NC_057717.1:22195829-22197219 GCF_004010195.1 Chiloscyllium plagiosum | reverse complement strand
TGCACATCTTTGGGTTGTGGGAGGAAACTGGAGCACCCGGAGGAAACCCACGCAGACACGGGGAGAATGTGCAAACTCCACACAGTCAGTCACCTGAGTCGGGAATTGAACCCGGGTCTCTGGCGCTGTGAGGTAGCAGTGCTAACCACTGTGCCACCGTGCCGCCCAATAAGTGGAGCAGCACCCTCTGAGCTTCCTAGTGTGCTGCTATTAATTGAGTCCTCCCCTGTCTGGTTGCTTCTTCCAAAGTACATCACCTCATATTTATCAGGGTTACATTCCATCAGCCATTGATCCTCTCATTTCATCATTCCATCTGTTTCTTCCTGTAATATAAGGCCTTCCTCCTCACTGCCAACCAACCAGCCAAACTTTGTGTCAAACGCAAACTGATTTATCACACTCACCCAATCCCTTCCATATTCATAGCTGCATCATTTATGAATACTACAAATAATAAGGTTAAAATCATAAAATACCAGTTTATAATCCAACAGTTTTATTCGGACGCATTAGCTTTCGCAGCGCTGCTTCTTCATCACGTGATTATGCTCTTCAAAAGATCGTGCCTCCAAATAAACTGTTGGACTACCATCTAGTGTTCGTAACTTTTTTAACTTTGCCCAAACCAGTCCAACACTGGCATCTCCGAATCACAAATAATTTGGGACACAGCACTGATCCCTGTGGTACACGATTGGATACTGGTCTCCAGTCAAACAAACAGACTTCTACCAGCAGACCTTCAGTCTCCTGCCACTAAGTTGATTTGGATGCAACTTGTCAAGTCACTAATGAGTCCTACCTGTTCCCTGATTATTCTGTTCCACTTGACGTACCTGTAGAATATCTGGGGATTCTCCCTAATCGTGCCCTGCCAGCAGGTTTCCACGTCGCTGTGTCAGTCAGTCCCCTTCAAATGAAGAATTGCCTTCTTACTGCAGTCTGAAATGGTCTATCCTTTACCTGCCATTATTTGCCTTAAATGTAGAGTAGACAGCCAGAGAAAAATCCTGTTTATTTCCACCTTCTCATATGTTTAGTAACTTTTCTAAATTTCACTATGATCACCTCTCATTCTTTGAAACTCTAAAGAACAGAGGCCGAGTTTCCACATCAGGCAATCTCACCATCTGAGGGATTAATCTGGAGACTTTCCATTGCACATCCTCCGTGGTCAGTATATTCTTTCTCAGATTGGGTCACCAACACTGGACTCAATACTCTATGTACAGTTTCATTAGCAAGCTGTGAAACTGCTTCAACATGATCTTCCGACTATGTTCTGATTCATTTAAATGAAGGCGAATCTGACTTTAACTTTCCACTTCTATATATTTCTCCAATTACCATTTACATTATTTTATTTATGAATTCACTGCATGAGTTC
>NC_057717.1:22187522-22195360 GCF_004010195.1 Chiloscyllium plagiosum | reverse complement strand
TCAAGCACATGAATTCCTTTGCCTGACGGCAGTGATCTCTACAGTGAAAATGTATCTCTGGCCAGATCTATATAATACAACATGTTCAACATTCTCCCTCCTGGCCTCCGTATGACCTTATGTGGTTGTGTCTTCTTTATCTTGCACTCAATAGAGAGAACCTCTTTCCCCCATTCACATCTTAATTTAAACTCATTTTATACCATCTTCTCTTTTCACCACTGCTAAAAGCCTGTTTATCTGTTGTCACACCCTCTTTTCCCTGTCACCTACCTCCCCACCTCTGCCAAATGCCCAGTTTCCAATCCTTTTCACTTCTGAAGGGTCACACTGGACTTGAAACGCTAACTCTGTTTCTCTGTCTCTGCAGATGCTGCCAGAGCTGCTGAGTTTCTGCAGAAATGAATAGGCACAGCACAAATTTTCAATTAAACAAATAACTATGAATACTAGAAATAAAAATGCACAAATTGCTGTAGAAAATGGGAGCTTTGTCGAAGGGTCGCTGGACACGAAAGATGAACTCAGCTTTCACTTCACAAGATGCAGCCAGACCTTGTACATTGGGAAGTGAACAAAAACGCAAAGTGCACAAGTTCATTGGCTCTAAAACGACATAAGGCTGACATCACTGACATGACCGAGGTCTTAATCATGGTCAGGGAGAAAAACAGAGTAAAAAACATTCACTTCAAACATAGAAGATGTGATGATGGGAAAGAAAATGATTCAGATTAATATGTTAAAGGATCTGAATAATGGGTAACAAATTGAAGGCGTGACATCAGGGAGAGACCCTCAGCAGAATGAGATTATGAAACTGGATGTGTTCGCACATCAGAAACCAGGGTAGGTTACTGAGTACAGGGATAATGGATAAATGGGTATGGGTGTGAACTGGGGGAAAGTCAGTAGAATTGATTTGCAGATATTGCAGCTCACACTGGGTTATCATGTGATCACACTAGCAGCCGCAGCAGAATTGCATTCAAACACAATCCATAACCTTTCCCCCAGGGTAATGCATCGCTCTACCATTATCATCAAGCCGAGTGATGGTTCAGTGACGAGTTTGGGTGAACATGCCAGAGTCAGAACCATGTGTATCTAAACCTGATGACAACCCATTAAAGCTACCGCACTTGACTGGTTACATTACAAACTGCTCCATCTGGTGGAGCGGGGGAAATGATCCTAAGACAAATAGATAAGATCGAAACTCTGCAGTCAAGGCACATCCAGTCATCAATGTCGATGGACTAGTCAACAACTTACAGGAGAAGAGAGCTCCATAAATATCCACAGCCTTGTACATCAGTGTAAAAGACAAGGATGTAGTATCTGTACCATCCTCAGCCAGAGGTGTTAAGTCGATAATCCACCTCACCCTCCTCATGATGCCCACAGAATCACAGGTGCCAGTCTTTAACCAATTCGATTCGCTGCACTTGACATGAAAAACAGCTGAACACAGTAGATATGACAAAGGCAATGGGCCCTGACACCATTCCTGCAATAGGACTGAAGACACAAGCCGTGTCCCTGGGGAAGCTGTTTCATTCCAGCTACAACTCTGACATCTGCCTGGCCACGTGGGAAGTTTCTCAACTCTCTCCAGTCACATAACAAGGGAATGACTACAGTCTGACCATTTACCACGCCCTCAGTCCCGTCGCGATAGTCGCATTGGTGGGTGTTCTTTTTGACAGAGCTGACAAGCAGCACAGGAATAATGTGCTCAGTGTCGTTTCTGATAGGTCTCCATGTGGAGATGGTGCTGTTGTGCAACTATCACTGGATTACTGATCCAGACCAGGATAATTCTCTGGCAGCTGGTGGAAGTTGAAAACAATTAACAAAATATCGAGACATAAAATCTGGTCCAGTAATATTGACCTTGAATCTAATGTCCATTGTAAACATCTGTTCACTTTCAGGAAGTGAATCTCCCGTGCTTCCCGGTCTGGCCAGAAGTATCTCCAGACAAACAGACATGTGCGAAACTCTATAATGGTCTCTGAAACGGCCAAGCAAGATACTTAATTGTATCAAATTGCTCTGAGATCTTAAAGGATAAAACCAGGCAGAACACCAGTAACAAGCTTTGGAAAAAGGAACCGGAAACACAGTCCTGTCGACCAGACAGATGCTGCCTTCCTAATGTTTAAGAGCTTGTGACAACAATGACAGAGATTTCCCGCACACTGCACAGAAACATTAGGAAGGGAGCAGGGCATTAGACACTTTTAGCTTTCCCTGTTCTCGCTCATGGAGACAAGTTCACTTTGATAACCCTACTTAATACATTATTCAGAAACTCATTAATTCATGTCTTATGCTGAACAATGATTGACCTTCCAACCCATACAATCACAGAAGCACTGACCCTGTACTGTCATAAATACAGGACGATCTACATTAGTCCCACTTTCTGATACGAGGCACATAGCCATGTATGCTATGGCACTTCAAGGGCACGACCATGTATTTATTAACAGTTGTGAAATTATCTGTGCCAACGGCCCTCTCAGGAAGTGCATTCCTGACCCCAACAGCCTCTGGATGAAAACCAATCCTCAAATCCTCACTATATGGCACTTCAAGGGCACGACCATGTATTTATTAACGGTTGTGAAATTATCTGCCAACGGCCCTCTCAGGAAGTGCATTCCTGACCCCAACAGCCTCAGGATGAAAACCAATCCTCAAATCCTCACTAAACATCAAACCCTTCACTTTAAAATGGTACTCCTATCTTCTTCGCCCTTTGACTGGAAGGAACAGCTGCTG
This sequence comes from Chiloscyllium plagiosum, assembly GCF_004010195.1. Classification (NCBI taxonomy): domain Eukaryota; kingdom Metazoa; phylum Chordata; class Chondrichthyes; order Orectolobiformes; family Hemiscylliidae; genus Chiloscyllium; species Chiloscyllium plagiosum. The sequence goes on along the minus strand of NC_057717.1, from coordinate 22,192,570 downwards.
TCTATCCATCTTGTCCATGCCCCTGGTAAGCTTATCCTTCTGAAGCACGTCCCTTTCAGCCTTCTCTGTTTCAAAGTAAACAATCCGAGCTGATCTACTCCATCCAAGGGAACATCCTGGTGAATCTCCACTGCAATCACATACTTTCTGTAATGTGGCTCCCAGAACTGTACATCGTATTCCATTTGGCCTAACCAAAGTTACGCATAGCTCTTATAATCTGTGCCTCCATGAATAGAGGCTATATTTGTGGTCGCTATGATTTGTCAACTTGTGCATTAACCTGTTTAATCACATTCAGGGATATTAGATTAGATTACTTACAGTGTGGAAACAGGCCCTTCGGCCCAACAAGTCCACACCGATCCACCGGAGCGCAACCCACCCATTCCTCTACATTTACCCCTTTACCTAACACTATGGGCAATTTAGCATGGCCAACTGGAGCACCCGGAGGAAACCCACGCAGACACGGGGAGAATGTGCAAACTCCATCCAGTCAGTCACCTGAGTCGGGAATTGAACCCGGATCTCTGGCGCTGTGAGGTCAATATGTGGCGACGCACCCTCTGAGCTTCCTAGTGTGCTGCTATTAATTGAGTCCTCCCCTGTCTGGTTGCTTCTTCCAAAGTACATCACCTCATATTTATCAGGGTTACATTCCATCGGCCATTGATCCACCCATTTCATCATTCCATCTGTTTCTTCCTGTAATATAAGGCCTTCCTCCTCACTGCCAACCAACCAGCCAAACTTTGTGTCAAACGCAAACTGATTTATCACACTCAACCAATCCCTTCCATATTCATAGCTGCATCATTTATGAATACTACAAATAATAAGGTTAAAAATCATAAAATACCAGTTTATAATCCAACAGTTTTATTCGGACGCATTAGCTTTCGCAGCGCTGCTTCTTCATCACGTGATTATGCTCTTCGAAAGATCGTGCCTCCAAATAAACTGTTGGACTATCATCTAGTGTTCGTAACTTTTTTAACTTTGACCAAGCCAGTCCAACACTGGCATCTCCGAATCACAAATAATTTGGGACACAGCACTGATCCCTATGGTACACGATTGGATACTGGTCTCCAGACAAACAAACAGACTTCTACCAGCAGACCTTCAGTCTCCTGCCACTAAGTTGATTTGGATGCAACTTGTCAAGTCACTAATGAGTCCTACCTGTTCCCTGGTTATTCTGTTCCACTTGACGGACCTGTAGAATATCTGAGGATTCTCCCTAATCTTGCCCTGCCAGCAGGTTTCCATGTCGCTGTGTTAGTCCGTCCCCTTCAAATGAAAAATTGCCTTCTTATTGCAGTCTGAAATGGTCTATCCTTTACCTGCTATTACTTGCCTTAAATGTAGAGTAGACAGCCAGAGAAAAATCCTGTTTATTTCCACCTTCTCATATGTTTAGTAACTTTTCTAAATTTCATTATGATCACCTGTCATTCTTTGAAACTCTAAAGAACACAGGCCGAGTTTCCACATCAGGCAATCTCACCATCTGAGGGATTAATCTGGAGACTATCCATTGCACATCCTCCGTGGTCAGTATATTCTTTCTCAGATTGGGTCACCAACACTGGACCCAATACTCTATGTACAGTTTCATTACCAAGCTGTGAAACTGCTTCAACATGATCTTCCGACTATGTTCTGATTCATTTAAATGAAGGCGAATCTGACTTTAACTTTCCACTTCTATATATTTCTCCAATTACCATTTACATTATTTTATTTATGAATTCACTGCATGGGTTCAGATAAAGAAAGCCTTCTGAAAATCAAAATATGCCATTTCTATGTTGCAATAAACAAGTTCAAATCATTCTGAAGTTTGTCAAATATGAACGCTCTGTCAGACTCTGTCAGTGCATACTGATTCTCTCCAATGTTGCTGTTAATTTAGAAATATCCAATATCAGACCCTATATAGTAAATTCCATCAGTTTCCCTACAGATGTCAAGTTAATTGGTCTGCAGTTCTCCACACTATCTCTTATTCCCTTTGCAGATGCTTGAATCCCTTCCATTCATCTACAATGCTTGGAACACATTTACTAACTTCCAGCCTCTGCAGAATGTACAGGAAAAAAAACAGTCAGCGACAGCACAATTAATGCATCTATTGCTGATTTATTTCTAATATTTTGATACGAAGTACAATTGGCTCATCAGACTAAGCAATGCTCAATCCAGCTACAATACTACTATGCCAGCCTTCAACTACTACCTTTGTACCTGATATTAATTGACTTTATGTCTTTAGTTCCATAAGTTCCATGTGATCACTTAGTATTTCTCAGCGATTTTCCTCCGTGATGACAGATGCAAAGTAACTGGTTACTTTCTTGGCCATTTCCCTGTTCTCCACAATAACCTCTCCTCTCCCCATTACAAAATTCCACATTTGACCTTGCTTTTATTTTGTTTTCTTTGCAATACAGATTGTAGATTTATGTAGTCTTTGTGTTCTTCTTTCACAGAATCATTAAAAGCCCACAGTATGGAAAAGTCACTTGGGCCCAACAAGTCCATCCTGCCCCTCCGAAGAGTAACCATCCAGACCCATTCCCGTCCGATTCTACATTTTGCGACTGATGCAGCTAATCTACACATCGCTGAACACTTTGGACAAATAAGCATGACCAATTCACCTAACGTGTAAATCTTTGGACTGTGGGAGGAAACCGGAGCACCCGGAGGAAACCCACGCAAACACGTGGAGAATATGCAAACTCCACACAAACAAATTTCTGAGAATTCTCCGGTTTCCACAATGTCTAAAATTCTTCTGAAATCACTTCCTACGATTAATATAATCTTTAATTTATCATGTTAGCATTCATTAAGTCACTTGCCCTTTCCTTGTTGATTCTACCTTAAAGAAATCGACTTTTTTTTTCAGACATTGCAGTATTTCTGCAGAGCTTCTGGTCTTGACCAGGTATATCCAAGAACACAGCAAAAGACGAGAGAAGATATTGCAGGGATCCTGGCTGATCTTTTTGCATCATCGCTGGCCACGGTGGAGGTCCTGGAAGACTAGAGGGTAGAGAACACTGTGCCCTTGTTCAAGGAGGGCAGCGAAGAAGAACCTGCGGACTGTAGACCAGTTAGCGTAACAACTGTGACATGTAAGTTCCTTGAGAAGGTTCGGAGAGATAACATATACATGCATTTGAAAAGACACAGATTCATAAGGAGCAGTCAGCACTGCTTTGTGCATAGGATATCATGGCTCACAATTCTTTAGCGTTCTTTTGAGGAAGTGACCAGGAATGTTGATGAGGTTAGGGTGGTAGACGTAGTCTGTCTAGATTTCAGAAAGGCCTTTGATAAGGTTCCACATGATAGACTGCTCTGAAAGGTTCGATAACATGGAATCCAGGAGACTCTGGCAAATTGGATACTCAATTGGCTTGATGGTAGAAAGCAGAGGCTAATACTGGAAGGATGCTTGTTGGACTTGAGACCGGTGACTAGTGGAGTGTCTCAGGAGTTGGTGCTGGGCCTAATACTGTTTGTTATTTATATCAATGATTTGGATGAGAATGTGCAAAGCATGATTAGTAATTAGGCTGATGACAATAAAATAGGTAGTACTGTGAACAGTGAGAAAGGTTATCAGAAATTGCAGCAGGACCTTTATCAGCAGGGGAAGTGGGCCGAGAAATGGCAAATGGAGATTAATATGTGGGATGTTGCTTTTTGAAAAGTCAAATCCAGGTTGAAATTTCCTGATGAATGTTAGACCCTGAAGGATTGTAGTGGAACAGAGGGACCTTGGAGTTCAGATCCGTGGTTCTCTGACAGTAGTTGCACGTAGACAGGGCAGTGAAAAAGGCTTTTGGCACACCGTCCTTCATCAGTCAGGGCATTGAGTATAGACGTTCGAGAGTTATATTGCAGTTGGACAGGACGCTGGTGAGGCATGCACTTGGAGTATTGTGTTCGGTTGTGTTCACTTTGCCATAGGAAGGATGTGATTAAATTGGAAAGAGGACAGAAGAAATGTACACAGATGTTGCCAGTACTCAAGTTCTGAGTTGTAGGGAGAGTTTGGGCAGGCATTTTCCTTTAAGTGGAAGAAACTGAGGAGAAATCGTATAGAAATGTATAAGATCATGAGATGCGTGGATAAGGTGAATGCACTCATTCTTTTTCCCAGTTTTGGGAATCAAAGACTAGATGACATCAGATTAGAGGTGAAAGAATAAAAAGGATCCTGAGCGCCAAGTTTTTTACGCAGAGATTGGTAGACATATGGAATTAGCAGACAGCAGTTTGATTGAGGCACGTACATTAACAACATTCAAAAGGCTTTTAGACAAATACGCGAATAGGAAAGATTTAGAAGAATAAGGGGCAAGGCAGGGAAATGGAATTAACAGGATGGACATTTTGGTCGGCACGGACCACTTTGGTCCAAAGGGCCTGTATCCAAGCTGCAGGGCTCCATGATTCTAATATTCTAACAACCATTGCGTATCTACCACTTCGTGTTCAAACATTCGAGATTGTATGCAGACGCCGTGTAAAATGCAGTATATTAACGTCTCTAGTCCTCAGAGCAAAGTTATTAATGAGTCCTTCTGACCACACAACACCAAATCCAAAATAACATGCTCTCTTGTTTGAGTCACAACATACTCTTCAACCAACCTGTTATACGCTTATGGAATTTATTTTTCACAACATTAGCAGTCACTTAGTTAACGCAGTTTAGATGCAATTTGAGATCATTTAATAATACTGCAGCACCCATAATATTTGCATCTCTAATTTACAGAGCATATAATGCATAGAATTTGCACGAGAGCAAATAACACACTAATACACTAATGCTTACTTCTCCTTCCTATTTGTAAGATCCACCCAAACTGATTCTGTGGAATCTGAGGGATAGGGTCAGTGGTGTTATTAGTGATAGACGTGAACATGACATTCGGGGAGGGTCACCTCGACGCTGATATGGTCTGAAGAAATGACCAGCATCACAGGACAAGCATCAATATCCTCTCCACTCTGTCAGG
>NC_057717.1:22165282-22187022 GCF_004010195.1 Chiloscyllium plagiosum | reverse complement strand
GAGGTTGTTACTGATCTGTGCCCACTCCTTCAGTATACTGTGCAGCCTCACATACCAATGACAGGACTGTGCTGATGCTCACCATGAATTAAACTGGATTAATTCTGGAACTTTCCAGGCAGGAGTGAGTAACATATCCATCATCACCGGAGTGCAGTCCTCCGAAATATTCACTGGCTGACAGAATCCATCTGTCCGCTGAGAGCAATATATTGTGTCCATCTCCCTGAGGAAGGTACAGAAAGTAACATCCAGAAACAGAGTGACTGGTGAAAATGGCGAACAGCAGGAAATTAGAATTAATAAAAGGTACGTCTTTCAAAATCTCATTGAATTTATGGTTGGTATATTGCTGCATCTGATGAGCTACATCCCACGTATTAAGGAGGTGGTAGTAGAGCTAGTGAAAGAATTACTGATTATTCTTCAAAACTGGTTAGATCCTCCAGACTTGAAAGCAGCTATTGTACACCTAAATATTTAAAACAGGACGGAGAGAGTAAACAGCAAACTAAGCAGTGGTTAGCTTGATATAAGCTGTGAGAAAAACATTGTAACCTTTTGTGAGGAATGTGACAACTAGACACTTGGAAAATAATGACATGATTCGGTAGAGTCAATCTAGATTCAGGAAGGGGAAATGATCTTGATGTTTGATAAATCGATTGTCCGTTGTGACATCGACAATTGAGAACCAGTGGGAATGAAGCATTTGGATTTTCAGCAGATGTTTGACATTGTTGAATACAGATGAGTGGGGAATGTTTGAGTCCATGGGTAGATAGGGGTGGAATACACCGAATGTATTCAAAGTTGGATAATCGAGAGAATGAAGAGAACAGGATATTTATCTGGAGTGAAGAATCAGTGTTTGTGCAATAGCTCTTCGCAAGATATAAAATATTTCAGATATGAACAACAAATATCATCATTCACATGTATGTTCATTAAATAGTGAGAGGTTGGGAAGTGCTGTTGTTGTAACAGACCTGGATGTGCTTGGTCATAAGTCACAAACAGAATTTTTACGCAGCAGGAATTAAATGATATGTGGCTTTTCATGCAAAATGATTAAAGTACCGGAATAAATGTATCTTTCCAAATGATAGTGTATTGTTGAGAGAATGTTCGGGCTATTGTATACAAATTGAATCTGCTTTATAAATATTGATCTTGTCCGCGATTCAGTCCAAAGGGGTTTCACCAGACTAAACCCTGGCATGATGTTTCCATGCAGAGAAAGTGAAAAAACTTGTGCTTAATAAAGTGTGTTAAAGTGTGTGTGAGTTTATATTTTAAAAATTGCTGAAGCACATTGAGTGTTGAAGATACAAAATTGCCATATAAGATCAATTAAAGGAATGCCCAGGCAAATTCACATTTCCTATGTATTGGAGTGCAAAGATATCCCCTGTAAATATATTGGCTGGTGCCTGGTCTAGTCGAGGAGAGATCTGCACGGTAACAGCATGTGGTTTTTGGGGGTGGTGGTGGTGGGAGGTTCAGCAGGTTACCGTATTGCAAACGGACAACGCAGCAGAATCATCTAGCCTGCGATAAGAAAACATGCATCATTCTCCCTCACTCCTAACTTCACGAGAGCAATGGGATGGGAGATGTGATCAATAGCCAGCAGTGCCAACATTCAATCCAGTCCAGTAGTTCTTGTGAACTGAACGAACCATACTGAAAGGGGTTAAATGGAACTGTTTGTTCAGTGACTGTGATTGATGCCAGTCTCCATGGATCCTAGTTGTGTCACTGGATGTTTTCCGTCTCCTATTAGTAAGGGGCCTCTTGCAATGGTTTATGCCATTGTAGCAGCAGATGCATCAACTCCAACGCTCAAAAGGACACAGCTGCAGAGACACAAAAAGGAGATTTAAACATCTGAGAATAGTCTGGAATGATCCAATAATGGATCAGAATCTGAGAACATTAGACTGGAATGCTGCAACAATGGACAGGAGTTTATCCTATGGTCTTTTCTTTTTTTCAGACGTTATGGTTCCACCTCTCTTCTAAGCACTCTTTCAGTTGCAAATATTTCGATTGCAACTTTGTTCTTGTCTCAAAAATAACTTAATGACAGGACCACTCTCTCAGAGCAGTAATGTCGGAAGAAATGTAATTCTGATGCACAAGTTATTACACAGAAAGACACTGTTCCACATCCTACCAAAGACGATGTCAGAAAGTAAATACACAAGACATGAATTGGGAGAAAAAAGCAAGTTTTACTAATAACAACCATTACATCTCCAGCATTTTGTCTATACGTTAATCTATTTCACTGATATCTTTTGGTAAATAGATCTTGCGTTACTATCTGGTCTGGGTTAAGATTGATGTGAGACCCACATCAGGGTGCTTAGTTCTGTACTACTTGAAAAATGACCTCGCAGTAAATGACATTTGGTTAGGTCAACAAATGCTGCCCCTGTCAGCGATGCAGACATTCCAAGTAATAACAAAACTAAAGGTTATATAAAGCAAAGAATGATGCAACAGATCAGAAACAATAAAGAACGAGAAAGTGCCAGACAACTTGAGCAGATTTGGCAGCCCCCTCGGGTCGAGAGAAAAATAGAATTGGCAATTCGATTCATACATCAGAACTGAACACAGTTGGGAAATAGCGTGATTGATCTTGGTGTCACCGATATCTGTTATGAAGGTGAGAAGGACTGAGTTGAATAGATGGAAAAAGAGAGAGATAGAGAGAAAGAAGCAAACAAAGAGATTGTTGATGATCATCTGGGATGGAAATAAAAACTGAAATGAAACATTACTTATGTTTTTCCTCTTCCCATTTACTGATAATTATGACCATGCAAGGTATATGTCAAAGTCCTTGTTTAAAGTTATTTATATCTGTTTTTCTCTCTTCCCTGAGTGTGATCATCGTCTTTTATTCATTAATCGGATGCTGGCCCAGTATTTAAATCCTTTTCCTCATTGTCCTTGAGAAGGTTTTGGTGAGCTGCCTTCCTAACCCACTGCTGTAAGTAGTCAGTGCTGAGTTCCATGCGGTTTATTTTCATTGAGGCTTTGATGTGACTGATATAACTGAGTGGCTGGCTTGGGTGTTTCAAATTGCAACTGTGAGTTAACCACATTGCTGTGGAGTAACATGTAAGCCCGACCAGCTGAAGATGGTAGATTTCCTTTCCTGAAGGGCATGAGGGTGCCAGGTAGGACAATCGACATTGGTTTCATTGTTTCAGTTGATTCTTAATTCCTGATATTTTATTGAATTCAATTTCCAACATTTGCCGTTGTGGGATTCGGATCCGGTGTCTGGGTCATTATCTGATTCCCTGGATTCATATTCAGAGATAATACAGTTAGATCATCGCCTCCTCATTATCTCCAATCAACTCCAATACCAACTGTGATATTGTGGTTGGTGTGACTTTGTTTCATAAGGCAAATAAATGATTGGCAAAAAACGCCATCCTTCTCATTTTGTATTTATGAGAAGGTGAGATGATGGGAAGTGCTCTTGGTGAAAAGGAGCTGTAGAACCTTGATCATGAGGCACTAACAGAATTCATGCAGAGCAGTGGTGAACTGTCAGGTGGGACTAGATTTGGTTGAGATATCGGCTCGGCATGGACGGGTCGGACCGAAATATCTGTTTCCATGCTGTGCATCTCTGTGACTTTATGACTCAGCAAGTAAATGAGTAGTATTGTTCATTACAAAATGATTAAATAATAAGAGTAAAGACACCGTCCTGCAGTTGTGGAGTGTACTTGAGACAGTATTTTCTTCCATTTATAATCAATTATCTCCTTGCTACAGAGAGACAGTGTAATGGAGTTTCACCAGACTAATCCCTGCGGTGATGGTACCATGAGGACAGTGTGAATGAATTTGGCTGCCCTTTCCTTACCTCTCGCCATTAGCTCAAGATGTTTCATTTGCAACTGAATTCTTGCCATCTCTGATTCTGTTGGTTTCTCCAGCAAGTTTAATTGACGAGATACTGCTGTAATTATCTCTCATTTCCTCACAGAAGCAGTCAGTTCCAATTCCAGCTTCTCTGCTAATTCTTGCAACTTGGTCTTATTCATTTATCGTAAAATTTCGAAAGTCACTGTATGCACACCCAGAACACGTTTGGCGACTGAAATAGCCGTTACTATTCTAAGTTTTCTCAACCCAATCAAACTAATACCCAAAATAAAACATTTGACTTTCGATAAAATGCAGAAGAGGGGGAAAAAGAAAGCAGCAGAACAGAGAGTAAAAAGAAAGAGAGAGCTTTTGAAGATCAAAAACTGACAATGAAAAAGAAAAATGCTGGAGATAACGGCTGAGGGTGTGCTTAGTAATGAAGAGAGTGGGTATGAGCAAGCCCCTATTAGTCAGAAGCCTAGTGATAATTTGTTTGAGTATGTTCAAGCATCGCCTCAATTTGATGATAAGAATGTGATGCCCTTTTCATCTCATTTGAAAAATTGGCTAAACAAATGCAGTGGCCAGAGGCAATGTGGGTTTTGTTGATCCAAACGAACCTTGTAGGTAGGACTGGTGAGGTCTTCACATCCCTGTCAGAGGAGGTATCTGGGGAGTATAAGGAGGTTAAAAAAACATTTTATCTGCATAGGCAACCTTTCAGGAATTTAATGAGGGATCCTGGTGAAACCTACCCTGAGTTTGTAAGGATCAAACAGACTAATTTCGATAGTTGGATAAGAGCTTTAAAATTCAAGCAAAGCTTTGATGCCCTTGAAGAGGTTAGCACTTGGAGGAACTCAATAATTTACTGCCTGAAGTAATGCAAACTCAGGTGGAAGAGCAGAGAGTGTGAACAGCAAGGTTAGCTGCTGAATTGGCTGATGATTCTGAACTGGTCCATAAACTTGGTTTGGCTTCCAGAACCAGTTCTGGTCTCTGAGGGACAGAAATTGGAGCAAACAGATATCCTCACGTGCAAAGGGAAAGGTAGATCACAGTGTAGTTCATAAGGATAATTTACCACAGTCATAAAGAAAATCTTGAGGGGGACAAAGAAGTTAAATACCTGTCGTGTTTTCATTGTAAAGAAGAGGGCCACATAAAATCACAGTGTTGATGGGCTGGGAGAAAACCAGATGTAGGATAATTAGACAAGCCTGGAAGTTTTGTTGGACTCGTAACAAAAAGCATAGTGGAAGTGAGGCAATTGCCGCAGAGGTACAAGATGATCAGTGGACGTACTAAATCTGCAAACAAAACTTACATGAAAGGGTAAAGTTTATTCATATAGGCCAGGAGTAATTGGTAAGAAGGTTTCAATATTAATTGACACAGGATATTTGCAGTCTGTAATGCTGAGGGGTGAGGCTTTATGCATTCTTGAGAGACTATTTCCAGAAAATGTGCTGGTAAAAGGAATTCATAGTGAGGCAAAAAGTGCTCAGTTATGTAAAGTGAGGCTGGAGTGTCCAGAGAAGATTGGAGCATGTGGGGTAGGTGTACTAGACCCCTACCTCTCAGCTCTAGGAATAAAATTTGTCCTTGCAAATAATATAGCTGCTTCACTGGTAGGCGTGCTGCCTACTCTAGTTGAAAAGCCAGTGGAGATGCGGGCAACTGAAGAGCTGGAGAATGTTTATCCAGGAATTTCCCCTGATTGCATCACCAGAAGATCACAGAAGCACAGGTTTAAGCAGGATAAAGACACAGATAACGAAGCTGACGTAGAGTTATCCTAAAGTTTCTTTTTAATCAGATAAGTGGAAAACAGAAGGAGCAAGTATGAAAACATGAACGTATTTTTAGCTCTGCTAAGCTGATTGAATTACAGCAGAAAGATGTGGAGTGACAGAAGTTATATCAAAAGATATTTAGCAAGAAAGAGAATGAATGCATTCGTGTGTTATTACTTAACAAATGATGTTTTAATGCAGATATGGAGATCACCACACATTGAAGCAGATCAGACGTGGGCAGAAATTCATCAAATTCTTTTGTCTGTTGGGTATAGAAAGAAGGTGCTGCGAGTGGCACATGAGCTACAACTTGGAGATCATTTCGGGGTGAGGACATTACAGGCTGAAATACAAAGTTATTTTCACTGGCCTGGACTACACAAAGATGTAGTGAATATTGTCAAATGTCTCGAACATGTCACACAGGCAGTAATAAAACCTGCAACTTTAATACCGATTCCAGCATTTGAGAAACCTTTCACAAGAGTCTTGATAGATTGTGTAGGTCTCCTATCACAAAGACTAAGTGGGACTAAGTATTTATAAACAATAATGGATGTGTCGACTAGATTTCCAGAGGCAGACCCATTATGCAGCATCACAGCTGAAAGAGTTGCAGAAAAAAATACTTATTTTTTACGTAGGTACGGACTACCAATAGAGATCCAGACAGATCAAACCTCACATCCGAACTATTCAAGCAGGTGATGGATAATTTGGGAATAAAGCAATTCAAATCTACTACGTAGTATTCGGAATCAAAGTGAGCATGAGCGAGATGGCATCAAACAGTGAAAACCATGTTGAGGGTTTATGGTCAGGAGAATCCAGATGATTGCGATTAGGAAATTACTTTTGAACTATTTGTGATCAGAGACGCACAGAATGAATCGACTAAATTCAGACTATTTGAATTAATTTTGGGGCATGAATTAAAAGGACTGTTAACATTGGTTAAGGAGAAATTAATAAGGCAGAATTCAGAGACCACCCATTTGGACAATGTGTCAAATTTTAGGGAACGATTAAATAGAGCTGGAGAGTTGGCTAGAAAGCATTTAAAAGTATCGCAGCATACAATGAAACAGGAAGTGGATCAGAAATCACAAATTCGCAATTTTGCAATTGGGAATAAGGTATTGGTGTTAATTCAAGTAACAGTTGAGCCTTTAAAAGCAAGTGTTAATGTACCTTATCAAATTGGGAAGAGCTCATGTTGTAGCTCATGAGGTAAACTACTTGGTACGGACTCCAGACAGGAAGAAATCTCACAGAGTGTGTCATGTGAATATGCTCAACAAGTATTTTGATGGGGAGAGAAAGCAAGAGGAGAAGGTATTAATGATTAAAGCACAGAAGGAAGACTCACGTTCAGAGGATTCTGAATTGGACATTCTTATATCAAATTGAACAATGAGAAAGTTGTCAAAAATTATGAGAAAGTTGTCAAAAATTGGGATAAATTATTGAGTTACCTTCCACGAGAAAAGCATAGTGACGTGAAAGAGTTATTACGATATCTTGGAGAGATATGCGGAAATAAACTGGGAAGTACGAACATAATTGTGCATGATGTAGACACAGGTGATGCTGTTCTGATTAAATAACATCCTTAAAGGCATTATCTTCTAAAGTTGGCACAGGTTCAGAAGGAAATAGAGCACATGCTCCAAGATGGCATAATGGAAATGCTTGGAGCTCATTAATAGTCATGGCGCCAAAGCCAAATGTTATCCAGTGGACATGTGAGGACTGTCACAAACTCAACTTCGTTACAAAGACTGATGCATATCCTATTCCATGTTTGAGAACTGTGTTGAAAAAGTGGGAGAAGCTACTTACATTTCTAAGTTGGACTTGCTCAGAGGCTACTGGCAAGGACCTCTGTCAGAGAGAGCAAAGGCAATTTCGGCTTTCGGAACACTAAATGGATTGTATCAGTTCAAAGTTGTGGCATTTGATATGTAAAACGATCCAGTCACATTTCAGAGACTGATAATGAGGTCATTGTCGGATTATCCAACTATGTGGTGCACATTGATGACCTGGTGTTTTTTAGTCACTCATGAAAGGAACATTTACAGCATTTATCGGACTTGTTTGATTGACTTCAGAAGGCAGGCTTGCTGGTAAACCTAGCTAAAAGGAATTTGAGAAAGCCAAGTCACGTTCCTGGGTCATGTTATTGGACATGGACCAATGGCCCCATGAGATACAAAAACGAAAGTTGTTGAGGAATGCTCCACACCGTCGACAAAAAGAAATATGTAATACTACGGTTCCTGGGATTGACTGGATTTTACCGAAAGTTTGTGCCAAACTTTAAGCAGTGTGGCTGCTCCACTCACCGAATTGTCAAGGGCAAGAACTCTCAGTGGACAGCGGGCTGTCAAAAGGCATTTTCCTGTGTTAGACACTGCCCCAATATTAGCTACACTAGATTACACGAAGACTTTCAAGGTGGCTATCGATGCCAGTGATGTGGATATTGGTCCGGTGTTCCTGCAGGAGGATGATGAGGGAAGAGAAAGACATATCGGGTGTTTTTCTTGGAAGTCGAACGTACATCAACAGAAATGTTCAACGGTGGAGAAAGAGACTTTAAACTTGGTGTTGGCATTACACCATAACTGTGTTTATATTACCAGCAATGCATCTGAGACAATCGTATACACTGATCATAACACATTGACATTTGTGGAAAAAATTAAAGACAAAAATGCCAGACTGTTTAGATGGAGCTTGTTGTTGCAGCCATTCAATCTGACCATTGTGCATGTGGCAGGTCATGAAAACGTGAAAGCTGATGAGTTACTGAGACTAGAATGAGATACGGAGGTGTTCAATGGTGGGTACATAGCAGCCTGGTTTTGCATGTGTTTGTGCATGTTTGAATGTTTACAATTAGTACAGTATATCTGTCAGTTTTAAGACTACTAACTTGGTTTGAAGGGTTAAAAATGCAGCCACCTTTTAGCATTGATTTTTTTTTAAGGGGGGGAGGGAGAGATGTGTCTCAAAGCAAGTCCCTTTTTGTCTAAAAGCTGTTCCTTGGCTCAAGGAGACTCTGTCCTTGTTTTTTTCAGAGGAACAATAAAACGGGGCCAAGCTCCGATCTCCGATCAGAGCTGAAAAATGTGTTGCTGGAAAAGCGCAGCAGGTCAGGCAGCATCCAAGGATCAGGAGAATCGACGTTTCGGGCATAAGCCCTTCCTCACTTTCTCCAAGCTCCAATCAGTCTGGTTTGGTACAGAGATGAAAAGTACTTTCAGAGGTCTTTTGTTTATATGGAAACAGATGAGTCTTCAGGCCAAAGTGGTCATGCTTTATAAGTGACCAGTATAATGAACGGAGAATGGTGAGATATTTTAGCTGAACTAGCTGAGCTGAGCAGTTTTCATTTGAGTCTTGAACTGGAAAGTTCAACTGGGAGCTGTGTGGAAACTCTCTCTCTTTTCTGACCTTCAACTTCAACCTGGAAGTTTGTGTTCCATTTATACTGTTTTTTTTATTATTGGGAGTTTGCTTATTGGGACAGTTGTGTGTATTCGGAATAGCATATTTAAGTCTAGCTGAATAGGTTGAATTCTGTCGTGATTTTTTATTCTGTTCTTTGTGTTTCATTGTGTAATTTTATGAATAAAGTTTTTGTCTGTTTCAAAATCTAGTAGTCAACCCAGCTAAATTACCCACGGTAATTTTCATTGTACACTTACCAAAACAAATTGCAAAGGTATGCTCTGGGCTGCCTGTTTAAAAATGTTTTGAGTAGTCTAGCCAAGTCCGTAATATCTCGGAGATGGAAGATGCATCCTTGGGACTTGGTACAAACCAATCACTTTCCCTCCTCATGGTCATCAAACCACGTTAACATAACACGTGTCTACCATTAGCAATGGAGCCAGGAGAAACAACATGGAGCAGTCTGTCTTTGCAGTCTATGGCTCATTGGTTTGTCGTGTTGCAGCAACAATGACATCCTCCTATTTCAGTCTAACAGTTTGGAGGGGCTGAATGGCCTCTTCTGTTCATGTGGAGAAATTGAGGTCTGCAGATGCTGGAGATCAGAGCTGAAAATGTGTTGCTGGAAAAGCGCAGCAGGTCAGGCAGCATCCAGGGAACAGGAGAATCGACGATTCGGGCATAAGCCCTTCTTCCTGAAGAAGGGCTTATGCCCGAAACGTCGATTCTCCTGTTCCCTGGATGCTGCCTGACCTGCTGCGCTTTTCCAGCAACACATTTTCAGCTCTTCTGTTCATGTGTCAGTGTCTGGAGGAACTGAATGTCTTCCTCCTGGCCAGAGGGCAGAGGTTCAAGGACTTCAGTTGGCAACCCGTGGTTCCTGCCTAACAGCACGCTGTGCAGACTAGACTCTAACTTCCTGATTTATATGAGACAAACAGAAGACTGGAAGAACACTACAAGCCAGGCAGCATCATGAGCTGGGAAAGTCAAAATTTCAGGTATAACCGTTCTTTAGAACTGGGTTGAGGGTAGGGGGAGCTGGAGAGAAAGAGGGAAGGGAGTGGTTGGGGTGGGGAGATCAGGGGGATGGTGAGTTACGGCTATGTGGACACAAGTGGTTGGTGCAACCTGGTTGGGCGATGGGAGGGATGAATCCGGTTGGGAGCTGAAAGGTAGGATCGTTAGGTGGAATGGAAAATCTCCCAGTCACTTCCTATTTCAATCCTCTTTCCTAATCCCTTTCCGACATGGCCATCCTTGGCCTCCTCCATTGCCACAATGAACCAAACCATAATTTGGAGGAACAAGATCTCATCTGTCACCTGTGCAGCCTACACCCCGGGAACTCAACATTGAATTCGTCAATTTCAAATAACCTCCCTTCCAGTCCCTCGACTCCCTTCCCAAGCCCTCCCCTCCCTTCCATTCCTCTGAGCAACCTTTTGTCTAGCTACAAACTGGATTCAGCCCTCCCATCAACAACTCGCTGATACAATTTATCTGTGCTCACTTACCCCACCTCGGCACTCTGCCTTCTCCTTCCTCACCCGCCCCTTTATCTATAGACCCCCTTACTCCCATCCACAGTCCTGACTAAGGGTTATATCCAAGGCGTTCACTTCTCAAAGTATTGATGCTGCCTTGCTTATTTTGTTCTTCCAGCTTCCCGCGTGTGTATTTTGGATTCCAACACCTGCTTTTATTTTAAATTGTCTTCTTGTATAATAGGCAGGAGTGAGTGAACGCATTGCACCTCTTGTTATCCAATAGATCTGATGGGCTGAATGGCTTTATTATATTACTGTGAAACCAGCTAGAGTTGCTGAAGGGGTCCCTCTTTCTTTGAACCGTGGAAATGTTTATTCTCCAGCAGTACTTTTGATTAATGTTACCTATACATTAACAGCACAAGCTTGAATGTTGCCCAGATTTGATACTTTAGTACCTTAGGAGGTGGCTCATTGTTCTGAACATTGTATAATCTTCAAAGAATATCCCTACCTCTGATTGTATGAAAGACGGAAAGACATTGATGAAGCAGGTGAAGATGTTTGTGCCGAAGAAGCTACCCTGAGGATTGCCCACAGGGATATCCAGGGACTGGGAGGATTGATGTCCACCAGCCCCATTGTGTTCTGAATGATTCAACCAGTGGGGAGTTTACAACTGATTCTCATCAAGTTCAATTTTGTTCCGTCTCCTTGACATCTTGCTCAATCAAATACTGCCGTGATATCAGGGCCAGTCACTTTACGCTTTGTTCATATCTTCTATCCATGTCAATAGGCCAAGGTATATGTGTGGGGAGTGTTTATTTCTCTCAGGGAGTAGTGATGGTTGGGGCCAGACAGTTGGGGAGGGTACATCACTGAAATGTTTGGGGGGTGCGAGTAGGTGTCAATGGATTTTGACCCGTCAGAGAGTCGAGGGCTACAAAGAATTGGGCATGAAAGAGAAATTGCGGCCGAGTGCAGATCAGCCCTGACTTAATGAATGGAAGGGAAGGTCTGAAGGACTATGTAGCCTTGTTTTATTCCAGGATACCCCATAGTCCAGTCACTTTATGGCCGCTTCCATTTCCTGTGTTATTGACTTCAAATAACTGAATTGATTGATCCTGTCGCAGTGCAACTGGATACTGGTG
This sequence comes from Chiloscyllium plagiosum, assembly GCF_004010195.1. Taxonomy (NCBI): domain Eukaryota; kingdom Metazoa; phylum Chordata; class Chondrichthyes; order Orectolobiformes; family Hemiscylliidae; genus Chiloscyllium; species Chiloscyllium plagiosum. The sequence continues at coordinate 22,175,211 of NC_057717.1, read as the reverse complement.
CTGCATGATCTGGTTACAGTTTTATAGGACCGAGGGGCTTATTGGCCTCCTCCTGTAAATGTATATCAGGCTCCAGGGGCTGAAAAGTCTCATTCTGCTCTGGTGTAACTGAAATCCATATCGACTAAAGCTACCACCCATGGAGAAAGTGAGCACTGCAGATGCTGGAGATCAGTGTTGAAAAGTGTGGTACTGGAAAAACACGGCAGGTCAGGCAGCATCAGAGGAACAGGAGAATCGATGTTTTGGATGTTCCTGATTAAGGGCTTATGTCCGAAACATAGATTCTCCTGCCGCTCGAATACTGCCTGACCTGCTGTATTTTTCCAACACCACATGTTTTGAAGTCTACTGCCCCACACAAGTCAATCTTCCTGGTCGCATCATCCAATTACGTTAAGGGAATTGTCAGGCACAAACTTTCTCGCACAAAGCCACACTTACTATTCCTAATCAAAGCCTGTATTTCTAAATGCATGTAAATCTTATCCCTCAGAACCTTCTAAAGTATATTACCTACCACTGATGTTAAACCTTCTGGTCTATAGTTCCAAGGCTTTTTTTGTTCAGTTCTTCTTGAATAAGGGCACAACATTTGCTATCCTCCAGTCTTCCAGGACATTACCTGTGGTTAATGATGATCAACATTATAAGCCAGCGTCCTCGCAAATTCTTCTGGAGCCTCTTGAGGTGTTCTTGGATATATCGGGTAAGGACCATGAGGTTTATCCACTTCCAAACATTCTAGTATGTCCAAAATCTCCTCAACTATGATATGGATTGTCCCTAAGATATCACCACTAACTTCCTCAACTTCTCAAGTCATCATATCTTTCTCCACGGTAAACATAGAGTAGAAATATTCATTGAGGACTTCACCCATCTCTTAAATTTCCACACATACTTGTCCACATTGGTCTTCGAGGGGTCCTATTTTCTATCCAGTTTTTGATTTTTCTTTTAATACATTTAAAGTACCTTTTTGGATTCATCCTAATCTTCTCAGCCAAGGCTTTCTTGCCCCCTTTTCACCCTACTGCTTTCCTTTTACAGAACTCCTTTATCTCTTATATACCTCCAAAGATTCCGTTGATCCCAGTGGCCTGGACCTGAGCCACGCCCTAAGTTCGACCATGAACCTGTGGACCAGTTTTGTCCCTCTCCATAACTATTTGAAAATTAATAGATCTATGGTTACTGGTCCCACAGTGCTCCCCCACTGTTAACTCATTCAACTGCTCTGCCCTACTTCCTAAGAAAATTTCGAGTTTTGCCCCTTCCCGAGTAGGACACTCTGTATACTGCTTGAGGAAACTTTCCTGATGCTTTTATCAGATTCTATCTCATCAAATCTCTTAACGCTCTGGCCGTTCCAATCTGTATTAGAAAAAATAAAATCCCCTATTATGATAACTCTATTTCTCCTGTAGGTTTCCCCTCTCTCCCTGCATATTTGTTACTTTTATTCTTGTTGACTATTTGGGGGCCTACAGTACATCCCCAATCACCTCACCAACCCCTTCCTATTTCTTAACTCCACCCACAAAGCCCCATTGGGTGATCTATCAGTTATTTTATCTCTGATTACTGCTGTGGTACTCCCCTTAATCAGAAATGCTACTCCCCCTCCCCTCCTTCCACCATCTCTGCCTCACCTAAAGCACCTGTACCCTGGCACATTAAGCTGTCAGTCCCATCCATCACTTACCTATGTTTGTGTAATGGCTATAATATACCAGTCCCACCTATCTATCCACGCCCTGAGTTCATCGGCCTTACCTGTAGGCCTTCTTGCATTGAAATAGGTTCAATTTAATCCAAAATGCATTTCTCTCTGTCGTTTTCCAGTCTAAATTTACTATTTCTGATTACTCTATCTCCTTCCAGCCTCGCACTTCCCTCCCTGCTCTTGAGGATACCACCCTCGTAACACTAGCAAAACTGGCCGCCAAGATACTGGTATCCCCTTCAGTGCATGTCTCGGATCGTAATCTCCCTCTAAGGAGATTACCACTATCAAGGTATTTTTAAAAAATGTTTCTCCGAGCACTCTGTAATCTCGGTCCAGAACCCCGTCCCTATTTCAACGGGTATCATTTGTGCCAACATGCATAATGATTTCTGGATGCTTACCCAACCCCTTGAGAATGTTCAGCAGCCACTTGGAGACATCCTGGACCCTATTAGCGGGGAGGTAACCCACCATCCTGGATTCCCGTTTGTGGGCACAGAATCTCCGATCTGTCCCTCTAATAATCGACCCTTCTATCTTTCACGTGCTGTTTACCTTTTCCCTTTCCCGCTGTGCCCCAGAGCCAGTGGTAGTACCACCAACCTGGGTACTGCTGCTTTCCCCTGAACGGTCATCGCCCCCAACAATCCAAAATGGTCTACTTGTTATAGAGAGGAATGGCCACAGGGGATTTCTGCACTCTCTGCCTATTCCCTTTGCCATTCCCGGTGGTCGCACAGCTACTCTCTACCTGGAATATGACAGGAAGCAAGGAACGCCTGTTTGATTAAATTGTGTTTATTTAAATACAACAGGACTGACAGGTAAAGCTCATGAACTGAGGGCGATGAACCTTGGACTGGAGTATTACAGTCATTAAAGTTATATAACTAGGGGTGTGTCTTGGGTGTGGCCACCACACTAAAGCACTTATATATGAAGTTCTGAGTATCTCCTGAGTGCATCCTAAATTAGATTACCTTCGGCCCAACAAGTCCGCACCAACCCACCAAAGAGCAGCCCACCCAGACCCACTCTCCTCTACTACAGTCAAATTAGCACGACCAAATCACCTAACCTGCATATCCTTGAACTGTGAGAGGACACCGCATCACCCAGAGGAAACCCATGCATACAAGGGCAGAATGCGCAAACTCCACACAGACAGTTGCCAAAGCCAGGATTTGACTTCCGGTCCATTGTGCTGTGTGGCAGTAGTTCTCACCACTGAGCCACCGTGCCGCCCAGCTCCAGCTCCCTAACACGGTCTCCCAGGAGCTGATGCTGGGTGCACAGTCCACACGTATAGTCAGCAGGGACGGTGAAAATCTCCGTGAGCTCCCACATCCCACAAGAGGAACGTGCGACTCCCCTAACTGCCATTTCGACGGCTATAACTATAAAGTTAAAAGGACTTTATTTCAGTTTCCCTGTACATTTTGCTGAGCTGGAGCTTTCCGAAGCCTCTCGTGTCAAAGCCTTACTGCTTACTCTGCTACAACGGCATGTCTCTCTACCCCTCCACATATAGTTTTGGTCAGCCAAGGAAGGAGACACGACAGTGATGTACTGTTTAGGCCTTCAGCACCCCTTGACACCTGGCCACTGACTACCAGGTCCCCAGTGGCGGTCTCTGCTTGGCCTTGGAAGGTGTCTTGCTGAGGTCTACATTCTGGTAGTGGTGAACGTGTCAATGCAAATCCTCACCCCAACAGGCAATCCGTGTTGTCGCAGTCCTCTCGTACTTTCTGTCTATTAGTATTGCATTTATGCATTCCTTGAATCCCTCGATTGCTTTCAACATGTGTCTCATTCCATAGCGAGAGAGGTGATGTTCTTGTGAATACAGGGTTTTTGGAAAGGAACACCATTAGACATAGGGGCAACAATATGTCTATCCGGTCACTGAGTCTGCTTTTCCTTCGATTAGGTTATATTTATTTTGTTAATCCCCCATTCCACTTTGCTGCAATTTCCAGTAACACATCTGTCTGTCTCAGCCTTGAAGATATTTAATGATCCAGCCCTCCGAGTTTTCTACAATTGTTTCCCTCTCACTCATGTGAGACTTGGTGGTCTTTAATCTGGTGATTTGCCCACTCTATCTTGCATAAACTTCCAATTCTTCCTCAGCTCCTGTGTCAATTTGCTCAAAGGTCAAACGGTCACTCTCCCTGAATGCAGAAACTGCTTCTCCAAACTGAAGACCAATTCGTAGAATGTATTTAACAAATTCTCTGGCTGTGTAAACAGCCTGTCCCCTTAGTCTCTAACACTCCCATCCTTTCCCGCGTTATCGTCTTCCCCTTAATAAACCAAAAATATGACTTTGGATTCTTGCTAATCTTACCCGCTAATGTTTTATCACCCCTCCGTCTGCTCTTCCACTAACTTTTTACGTTTAGCCCTCCACTTTCAATATTCTTTTAGGACCTTCATTGACCTGCTCACTTGGTACCTGCTTTAAGCTTTTCTTTCCTTTTTCATCCTTTTCGGGATTTGTGTCGACATCTGAAGTTCTCAGGGCTTGTCTTCCTAATCTTATCTTCGATGTAACCTGCTGGGCCGACACTGTCATCAATTCGATTTTAATCAAATAATCCCTCAACCCCTGCCCCATCTTGTTCTGCTACAGTTTCACCCAGAAGGCAACTGTACTTTGCCCAGATCCTGTCATTTCTTTTCATAAAATCTCTCTACCCAGTCTAAAAAGCTTTTATGATTAAACATTTTTGGGGTATTTTCCTTAGCAAAGTCAAAATGTGTGATATCACAGTCACTGGTCCTATAATTCTCTCCCACTTCTGCCCGGAACAGCTGACTGGCTTCGTTCCCCACAGTGAGGCCCAGCACTGCACTGCCCATTGTTGTATCTGCTCTATGTTGATATAAGAAGCTCTCTGGAATAAATTTCAAAGCACCTGCTCCCTCTTAAGAAGTTATCACTGCCGTAATAAATGTTTGGAATTGAAATGCGTGAATATAATGAACCTATTATTGTTTTTACACACCTCAATAACTTGGCTATATACCTGCTCCCGTACTTTCCTTTTTCTGGAGTTCTACAATACATCCCAAGCAGTGTTTCTGTCATGGTTTTGAGACTGAGCTTTAAACACCAAACCTCATTAGAAGATCCTTTCAAGATATCGTCATTTCTTAAGCCAGTAACTGACTCCATAATTTATAAGACAACACTACCTCCTCTTTTACCCTATCGCCTGTCCTGACTGTAGTTCTGGTACCACAGAATACTGAGTTGTCAGCCATGACCTTCCTCAAACACATCTCTGTAATGGTAAAAATGACACACTTCCACATGTCATCTCGTTTCCTTGTCATATCTGTCTGTCTGATAATATTCCCAACATTAAGGTAAAGCACATCCAGCCTGGAATATATCACCTGGAATACTCTGTACCTCGGAGTTCTTCAGTCATTCACTGCTCGTTATCAAGCTGCCTAATTCATGAACCAAAACTGTAACTCTGGGACTGAATGAATATTTGTTGAATTGTAATTTCGTTTTTAGTAAAAGTGTTTATCAAATGCAGCTTTCCTGAACTGAACAGTCAGCTCTAAATACAATGGGTTTCTGCTGATTAATTGCCTGCTCAGTGTGCAGAGGGGACAGCCCTCAGTAATGGGCAACGTGAGGACTGCAGATCCTGGTGATCGGAGTCGAAAAGCGTGGCGCTGGCAAAGCACAACCATTCAGGCAGCATCTGAGTAACAGCAGAGTCAAAGTTTTGGCATTTGCCCTTCATGAGAAAGGCATTCGTGCCTTCCCATGTTTGCCATTCCATAATACATAGGATATTGGGAAACATGCTTGCTCAGGAAGGCAGCACTGATTAGAGCCCTGTATTAGAAAGCAGTCAATCAGTTGGTTGGACAGGGAGTAAACAAGTTGAGGTGAAATACAGACTGATTGAAGTACAAACATAAGGATAGATAAATCCCTCGCCAGACGGGACGAGGTTACTACAGGAAGAGAGGAAAGAGATTTATGTGCTTTTGGCGATGGTCTTTGCGTCTTCACTCTCCATTTGAGTAGCGTCGGTTGATTGGAGGGTGGCAAATGTTACTCCCTTGTTCAGGCAAGGGAACAGGGATTGTCCTGAGAATGAAAGACCGGTCAGTCTTACATCTGTATTGGCTAAATTATTGGAGAGGATTCTGAAAATCATAGTTTGATTAGAAATAGTCAGCATGGCTTTGTGAGGAGCAGGTCATACCTCACAACTCTTATTGGATTCTTTGAGGATGGGATAGCGGTGGAGCTTCTCGTCAAAAAGAAGAAGGTAGCTTACATAAGGTGGAGGAAGCTAGGGTCAAGCTCAGCTCTAGAGGATTACAGGCAGGAGAGGAAGGATCTCAAAAATGCTCTGAGGAGAGCCAGGAGGGAGCACGAGAAAGGCTTGGCAGAACGGATTAGGGAGAACACAAAGGCATTTTGCACTTATGTGAGGAATAAGAGAAGGGTCAAAGAAAGAGTAGGGCCGATCAGGGATAGCATAGGGAACTTCTGTGTCGAGTCTGAGGAGGTAGGGGAAGCCCTAAATGTGTTTGTTGCTTCTGTCTTTACGACCCGGAGGAATGGGATACAGGGAAACTTAGCTGTCTGGATACAGAATTGGCTGGCCAAAAGAAGACAGCGTGTGGTAGGAGAAGGAAAATATTCTTCCTGGACGTCAGTGGTGATTGGTGTTCCACAGGGCTTTCTCCTTGGGCCTCTCCTGTTTGTAATGTTTATTCATGACTTGGATGAGGGGATTGAAGGATGGGACAGCAAGTTTGCAGATGACACAAAGGTTGGAGATGTCGTTGACAGCATATAGGGCTGTTCTAGGCTGCAGCGGGACATTGACAGGATGCAGAGATGGGCTGAGAGTTGACAGATGGAGTTCAACCTGGATAAATGCGAGGTCATGCATTTTGGAAGGTCGAATTTGAAAAATGAGTACACGATTAAGGATAGAATTCTTGGCAGTGTGGAGAAACAGAGTGATGTTGGTGTGCAGGTACATAGATCCCTTAACATGGTCACTGAAGTGGACAGGGTTGTTTAGAAAGCATATGGTGTTTTGCCTTTCATTAACAGGGGGATTGAGTTTAAGAGTCCTGAGATCTTGTTGCAGCTCTATAAAACTTTGGTTAGACCGCACTTGGAATATTGCGTCCAGTTCTGGTCGCCCTATTATAGGAAAGATGTTGGTGCTTTGGAGAGGGTTCAGAGAAAGTTTACCAGGATGCTGCCTGGACTGGAGAGCTTATCTTGTGAAGAGAGGTTGACTGAGCTCGGACTGTTTTCATTGGAGAAAAGGAGGAGGAGATGGTACCTGACTGATTATACAAGATAATGAGAGGCATAGATAGAGTCGATAGCCAGAGACTATTTCCCAGGGCAGAGATAGCTAACACGAGGAGTCATAGTTTTAAGCTGGTGGGAGGAAACTATAGAGGGGATGTCAGAGGCGGGTTCTTTACACAAAGAGTTGTGAGAGCATGGAATGCGTTGCCAGCAGCAGTTGTGGAAGCAACGTCATTGGGGACATTTAATGGCCTGCTGGACATGCATATGGTTACAGACATTTGAGGGTCCATAAATGAGGATCAATGGTCGGCACAACATCTTGGGCTGAAGGGCCTGTTCTGTGCTGTACTGTTCTATGTTCTATGTTATTTGTTCTAGATGTTGGCAGCCTTTCTGCGGTAACGAGCCGTGTAAATAGAGTCAATGGTTGGGATATTGGCTGTGCACCCAACCTTCTGTAGTTTCTTGCGGTCCTGGGCAGAGCGTTGCTGCATGAAGCCGTGATGCACCCAGACAGTGTGCTCTCAATGGTGCATCTGTCGAAGTAGGACATGCTGAATTTCCTGAGCCTCCTGAGGAAGAAGAGGCGTTATTGAACCTTCTTGACTGTCACACCTATGCAAGAAGTCCAGGATACGTTGTCAGTTATCGTCACTCCGAGGGAGTTGATGCTCTGCACTTGCTCAACCATTGATGGAGATGACGGTGTGTTCCTCTCCTTTCGTTCTGAACTCAATTCTCAGTTCCTTACTATTGCCGAATTTGAGAGAGATGTTATTATCATTACACCATGCCACTAAGCCCTCAATATCCTTTCTGTATTCTGACTCATCGTTGTTTGACATCCCTCCTGATTTGGTGATTTTATCAGCGAACTTGTAGCTGGCGTTGTTTGGAATTTGACAACACAGCCGTGTGTGTACAGGGCGTACAGTAGTGGGTGAAGATAGAGATATGGGAGTAGAGGGAGTAGGGTATGGGGATGAGGATACAGCCATGGGAGTGCAGGGAGTACAGTAGGGGGCTGAGGACTCAACCATGGAAGTACAGGGAGTACAGTAGGAGGCTGAGGGCACAGCCGTGGGTGTACAGGGAGTACAGTCGGGGGTTTAAGGCACAGCCATGTGTGTACAAGGAGTACAGTAGGGTGCTGAGGGCACAGCCGTTGATATACAGGGAGTACAGTAGGGTATGAGGACACTGCTGTGGGTGCACGGGGGCTGAGAACACATCCTCCAGTAGTTCCAGTGTTGAGTTTTATTGTGGAGGATATACAGATACCTATCTTCACGGATTGTAGTCTATGTGTCATAACCTGGGGCTCCTGTTGCAGAGGGTGGAGCCGTGATCAACGTCACGGAGTTTTGAGATCAGACTGGAGGGGATAATGATGTTGAAGGTGGAGCTGTAGTCAATGACCAGGAGTCTAGTGTAGGCATCCTTGTTGTCCAGATGTTCCATGGATGAGGGCTGGGCAGGTATATGGCATTCGTTGTGGACCCGTTACATCAGTCTGCACATTATAGGACAGCAGGTCAGGCTCGGAGACTGGAGGTGGTGTGGGCCATAACCAGCGTCTCAAAGCACTTCATGTTGATTGAGGTCAGAGCCACTGGGCGGTAGTCATTAAGCAATGTTGCACGTGGAGAAAATGAGGACTGCAGATGCTGGAGACCAGAGCTGAAAAATGTGTTGCTGGAAAAGCGCAGCAGGTCAGGCAGCATCCAAGGAGCAGGAGAATCGACGTTTCGGGCATAAGCCTCAGATGTACCTGTGCCCGATGTCACCATAGCAGACATGATCATTCTTCCTGCAGGTCAAGTCAAGGAAAGTGACAGGCATGGAGAGTGTTCCCGGCTGAACACTCAGATCCAGAAAGGACCAACTGGCAGAGGTATTTACAAACAACTTCAACCTCTCCGTCCTGAAGCCGAAATCCCAGCCTGCTTCAAGAAATCCACTATCATCTTTGTACTTGAGAAAGCACAGAGCTGAAAAATGTGTTGCTGGAAAAGTGCAGCAGGTCAGACAGCATCCAAAGAGCAGGAGAATCGACGTTTCCGGCATGGACCCTTCTTCAGGAATGAGAAAAGTATGCCAAGCAGGCTAAGATAAAAGTTAGGGAGGCGGGACTTGGGGGAGGGGCGTTGGAAATACGATTGGTGGAAGGGGAGCGGGGGGTCTGAGGCGGTCCAGGTACACCCTGCCCCCTGTAAAAACGTCATCCCATATTCCCAATTCATTCACCTCCACCGCATCTGCTCCCAGGAGGACCAGTTCCGATACCGAACAACCCAGATGGCCTCCTTCTTCAAACACCGCAATTTCCCCTCTGACGTGGTCAACAATGCTCTTCACCGCATCACCTCCACATCCCTCCCCTCCGCCCTTGAACCCCACTCCTCCAATCGCCAACAGAACAGAACCCCATTGGTCCTCACCTACCACCCCACCAACCTCCAGATACATCGTATCATCCGTCGTCATTTCGGCCACCTCCAAACGGACTCCACCGTCAAGGATATATTCCCCTCCCCTCCCCTGTCAGCGTTCTGAAAAGACCACTCCCTCCGCGATTCCCTCGCCAGGTCCACACACCCCACCAACCCAACTTCCACTCCCAGCACCTTCCCCTGCAACTGCAAGAAATGCAAACCTTGCGCCCACACCTCCCCCTTAATTCCCTCCAAGGCCCCAAAGGATCCTTCCATATTCGCCACAAATTCACCTGCACCTCCACACACATTATTTACTGCATCTGCTGCACCCGGTGTGGCCTCCTCTATATTGGGGAGACAGGCCGCCTACTTGTGGAACGTTTCAGAGAACACCTCTGGGACACCCAGACCAACCAACCCAACCACCCCGTGGCTTAACACT
>NC_057717.1:22148279-22164386 GCF_004010195.1 Chiloscyllium plagiosum | reverse complement strand
AGCAATATCTCATGCTGTTATGGTCATATGGTCTATTTTTTCAGTGCAGAATTGTTTGTCTCTGAGCAGCTCTTGTAACACTTACATTTATATGTTGATTTGACTTCACGTTCTGTTCAATAGTTACTCCATGATATGAACGATGGGAGGATTCAGTGTCGGCCAGTTGAATATAAACAGCTATATGTGAGTCTTATCTGGCGGGAATACACTGTCTCTCAAATGATTGCCATTTTCAGTCTGGTATTTTCGAAGGATCGATCCTGTTACGCCAGTATTGTTGAATTTAACAAAACAGATGCAATTTATCGCAGCACACAGCAACAATACGTTATCGAACACTGAACACCCTTCTAATAACAGAAACGTTGATAATGTTCTGAATCAGAAACACTGCTTTCCTGCTCATGTTCAAATCAGATAGCCTGCCCCATCGAGAAGTTCAACTTGGAACTATTTTTTAAAAATCTTTTTTTGGATGTGGGCATCGCTGAGTTAGCCCAACATTTCTTGTCCGTCCTCATTGCCTCCCTGAGAAAGTGGTGCTGAGCTGCCTTCTTGAACCGCTGCAGTCCACTTGCTGTGTGTTGACCCACAATGCTATTAAGGAGGGAATTCCAGGGTTTTTACCAGTAACAGTGAAGGAATGGCGATACATTTCCACATCAGGATGTTGATTGGTTTGGAAGGGAATTTATAGGTGGTGGCATTCCCACAAGTATGCTGGCCTTGTCATTCTAGATGTAAGTGTTCGTGGGATTGGAAAATGCTGTCTGAGGATCTTTCGGGAATTTCTGCATTGTGTCATGTAGATAGTACACACTTCTGCTACTGAGCGACGGTGGTGGTGGGAGTGAATGCTTGTGGATGTGATGCCAATCAAATGCATTGTTTTGTCCTGGATGGTGTCAAGCTTCTTTTGTCTTGTTGGGTCTGCACTCATTCAGGCAAGTGGGAGAATTCCATCTCATTCCTGACTTGTGCCTTTTAGATGATCGACAGGCTTTGGGAAGTCAGGAGGTGAGTTACTCGCGCAGTATTCCTAGCCTCTGATCTGCTCTTACATTTATGTGGCGAGTCGAGTTGAGTTTCTAATCAATTATAACCCCCAGGATATTGATAGTGGGGAACTGAGTGATGATAATGCTGCAAATACTAAGTTGTTATATCGTTTCTTATTGGTGATGGTCATTGTCTGGCATCTGTGTGGTGCAAATGTTTCTTGCCACTTATCAGCCCAAGCATGGAGAGGGACAGATCTTGTTGCATTTTGGCATGGACTGCTTCCGTATCTGAGCATTTATGAATGGTGCTGAACATTGTGCAGTCATTGTCGAATATCCCCAGGTCTGACATTATGATCGAAGGAAAGTCATTGATGAAGCAGCTGAAGATGCTTGGATCTAGGAATCATCCGGAGAGTCACTGAAGGTGTTGTCTTGTATGGTGATGAAATGTCTGTTAATGAAACTTCCAGTTCAGCGAGCTAACCTACATCCATATTATCCTGAGGGACTACTGCCGAGATATTCTGGAGCTGAGATGAATGACTTCCAACAACAATGACCATCTTCCTATCTATCAGGTATAATTCCAATAATGGAGTATTTGCCCGCAATACCGTTTTTGCTCGGGTTTCGTGAAGTCACATTCGAAAGAATGTAGCCTTGATGTCAAGGGCGGGAATTCAGCTCTTTTTCTATGTTTGAACCAAGGCTGTAATGAGGTCAGGAGTTGAGTGTCACTGGTGGAACCCTAACTGGGTGTCACTGAGCAGATTATTGCTGAGCAGGTGCTGGCTTGATAGCACTGTTGATGTCCCCTTCAATCACTTTACTGATAATGGGGAGTAGACTGATGAGGTGATATTTGGCCGGGTTGACTTTGTCCTGCTTTTTATGTACAGAACACACTTGAGCAGTTTTTTTCCCCATTGTTGGTTTGCAACCATACTAGAACAGCTAGGCTAAGGTAGCGGGAAGTTCTGGAGTACAAGCCTTCAGGACTATTGTCAGCATGTTATCAGGGCCCATAGCCTTTGCAGTATCCAGTGCCTTCAACCGTTTCTTGATATCAGTCAATCGAATTTGCTGAAGACTGCTATCTGTAATGATGGGGACCACCGGAGGAGACTAAAGTGGATGATCTACTCGAAACTTCTGAGTGAAGAATTCTGTGAAATCTTCAGCCTTATTTTTTGCACTGATTTGCTGAGCTCCTCTATCATTGAGGTTGGTGATATTTGTGGAGCCTCCTGCTCCGGCAAGTTGTTTAATCGTCAACCACCATCCACGATCAGTTTCGCAGGACTGCAGAGCTTAGATCTGATATGTTAGTTCTGGGATCGCTTAGCTATGTCTGTCCCTTGCATTTTATGCTATTTGGCATGCAAATAGTTCTGTTTGGAAGCTTCAGCATATTAACATTTTATCTTTATGTACGCCTGGTTCTGCTCCTGGCTTGCCCTCCTGAACTCTCTTTTGAACCAGGGTTGATCCTCTTGCTTGATGGCAATTGTTGAGTGGGGGATATGAGGTTATAGGTCACTGGGACTCCCAGAGCATCGACTGCCCGACTTTATCGCACTGAGCTGCCTCCTCTGTCGGATCGGTCCTGCCTTTGGGACAGGACATATCCAGGGATGGTGATGGTGCTGTCTGGGTTTTATCTGTAAGGTAAAATTCTGTGAGTATGCCTATGTCAGGCTGTTGCTTGATTGGTCTGTAAAACAGTTGTCCCAATTTTGGCACGAGCACTCATTGTTAGTAAGGAGGACTTTGCAGGTTCGACAATGATGTTTCTAACGTTCACTTTTCCGGTATCCAGGTCAATACATCCAGTTTCATTTCTTTGAGATGTTGTAGTAAATCTGAATGACTCGCTCAACCATTTCAGAGGGCGATTGAGAGTCAATTACATTGCTTTGGGTCTGGAGTCAACGGTCGGCCAGACCAGGTGAGGAATGGAAGATTCCTTCATTGAAGAATATCAGTGACCCAGATGGATTTTTCTCAATCGGCAACGATTTCAATCTCATAGGTAGATTCTTAAATCCAGGGATATTTTAAAATTATTGAATTGAATTTCCAACATCTGTAGTGGCATGATTCGAATCTTGGTCCACAGAACAGGAGCTGATTTTCTGGATTGATAATCTCGCGGTAATACCATGAGGCTACTTGGAACCACATGTTGTACTCAACTGCTATTCATTGTGTTGTCCAGTTTTTCTATCATTGTTACGTTATTGTGGAACCTCATCCTTAATTAAATCCTGATTGAAATACACGGTGATGAAAGTCATCCCGACTGCTCGAATTCCATTCAGTCTGTTTTGTTTGAATAGAGATGTCAAGGCAACTGCACATCAGAGAAGAACATGAAGAGATAATGGTAATTGTGCACTGTACCTGTCACCGGACCAGCGTGTCTGTCCAGACACCGAAAGTACTTATTGTGGGTCAGAGAACCGCGGAATTATTATAGCACAAATGGGAGTCAGTCAGTCCATCGTGGGGTCACGAGCTTGTCAACGGCACAATTGGAGCTAGAGAGAGTATGTGGAGGTAAAGTGTGTGAGAGCGAAATAAACAGAGACAAAGAAAATGAAGAGAGATAAACTGAGAGAGAACAGAAAGGGGAGCGACTAACTGAGTGGGAGATGAAGAGGTGTTAGATGAGGGTGAAGTTAAATAGATCAAAAGACAGCATGAAGGTAGATAGATATGGACAGACAGAAGTTAGAAGTTATATTTAGAAATACCTCTGGAATGCAAGCCCTTTGTCTCGGTATCATACACTGTGAGCAGTGTGCTGATACTGGCTGTCAGCCCAGATCACTTGTTCCCAATAATATTACAGAGCTAGGTTACTAACAGCTAAACAAAATCCATTCGGCCAATAGATTAGTATCACAGAGAAGGTGGATTTTTTTAAAAAATAGACTATTCCAAGACCAGTAGGAAATAATGACAGCCCCCACTGTGTGAGAGACTGGTCCAGGGAATCTCAGTCAGGTGGATCACTGACTGTCGTGGAAATTAAACTGACTGTACTTAGATGCTAACAACAACAAAGAAAAAGCTTTATTTTTACCCACTGCAGTGGGCCAATACACTTGGCAAAAACGCCTTGTGTAAGGGCCCTGAACATAATTAACGTATTCCTTTTATGCTCTTCTTATCACACGCTCAAGGACAAGGGCTTGGAAACATTCGAGTTCTTATTTTCTCATCCCCTTGCCGTGGACATAAGTGTATTTACGTTTATGTTTTCCTTAGCCTTTTCTGCTGAATTCAACTGCTCGCCAGGCTAGGTTGAATGTTTAAAATGTTCAGCAAAGACAAGCTATCTCTTCGACTGCAGAAGTCAGCAAAGTGTTTGCAACGTTTGGTAAAGTTTTAAATTTTGCATAACATTCGCTTTCAGACTTCACAGCAAATGTTAATTTTGTTAATTTCCCCTTACATTTCCCTTTTTTGTCATTTTATGGCAACAAGGACAAAGAGAACAGAGCAAGAATTAAAAAGGAAATGTACAAAACAACATTTAAAAAAATACAGAGCTAGATATCTATACATCGGCGATCTTAACAGCTGCCCGTGTTGTAAGGAGCACTTGAAACGGTCCCAGTCACCTGTTCTCCTTCTAGCTATTGCTCCTGAGGTTTTTCACCACTATCCAGTCTCCAGATTGTGCAACGTCCCCTCTGTTGATTGGGGCAGTGTTGCTTTCACTTGATTCGATGCTTGACACAAAAGTGTCGAGAGTTTTATACAGTCACACAGCATCTCATCCTCACAGTGGTATGGGACCATTCCTGTAATTAGTAGCCTACCAAACAAAATATCAAACCGGCAAAGATTAGCTCTTCTTCTCCTCCTAGATCTCATATATGTTAGCAAAACTTTGTCCCTGTCAACCCTAGTTCCTCACAACATTTCGTCCATTTATATGTATTAGGGTAGCATTTTCTCTTTCCACTGCCCCACCGCTCGCTGGGTGGTAGGCACAGTGTTGTCTCATGTCTATTCCCAAATAATCACGGATCTGCTGCAAGGCATTATTGACAAATGGTGTTGCATTGTCACTACAAAGGCTTTCAGGGATGTCCCATCTTGGAATTATTTCAGTTAGAAAAGCCTAGGTACTGGCATCCTGTTTTGACGTGGGGAACGCTTCCAACCATTTGGAAAACATATCAACTATAATCAGACATTATATGTTCACTCCGCTGGGAGTTAGTTCAAAGAAATCCATCTGTAAATGCTCAAAGTGTCTTTGGGATTGGGGGTGTGCTGTCTGTCTCGTCTCTAATCCCCTCCCCACATTATTAGTGGCACAGAGAACACATCGTTCACAATATTTCTGGAATTAATGCGTAAATCCCTTAGTGTATCAGTGTGCCAAAATATTGTCGTACATCCCCCGTTTGACACATGGTCCTTACTGTGTGTCAGTTTGGCATAGAATGGAAATAATTATGTGGTAGACAGGCTTTACCATTAGGGCCATAACACACCCCTTCATTCATGCTGCACACTGCCCTTGTCCACTCACGCTTCTCTTCCAGCGTTGCCTGTGACTGTAATTCCCATACGTCTGCTGTTGGGGTGCAAATCTTTGTCTTGCACATGTCAAACTGATCACTTCGTGGCTGCTGAGCTGCCGACCTTGCTGCTGTGTCTGCCTTCGCATTGCCTTAAGAAATAGAATCGTTATTTTTTGTGGGGCGTCACATTTACATACATAAATTGATTAGGGCAGTAGGACCACTTGCAGGAGGTCATAAATCAGACCACGGTGTGTGATGGGCTTTCTGGTGGAGGTCAAAAAGCCCCTGTGTTTCCATAGGGTTCCAAAGTCATGTACAACCCCGAATGCATATCTGCTGTCGGTGTAAATATTCACTAGCCTTCCCTCAGCCAAATTTACATGCCTCAGTCAAGGCAAATGATGAGAAAGGAATAGTCCCACTTTGACTATCTCTTGGGTAGTCATTACAGCATATGCAACACATTTCTGGCCTGTCTCCTTGCTCCTGAATGTTGACACATCTCGAAAAGCCTCCATATCCGGACTCTGAAGTGAAGAATCCTGCAGGTCTGGTCTAGGGCTGCACATTTCATTAGTTACAGCAACACACTCATGTGGATCTCCATCTCCTTCTGTGGGTAGAAGGCTAGCAGGGTAAAGGTCGTTGCATCACTTTATTCTAATGTCAGGCGTCTCCAATAATACAGTGTTATATCTGAGCCAACGTGCTGACGACATGTGTGCTGTCTTTTACTCGGAAAGCAGTAAGGATACTGCATGTGGGACCAGTAGGGTTAATTCACCATAGCTGACTATGTCTGTGGATGCTACAACAGCCTTTTCAGATGCGGCCATGGTTTGCAAGCATTTAGGCAATCCTGCCACTATGGGGTCTATATTAACTGAAAAATAAATTACTGGCCTCAATCGTTCCCCTATAAGCCTGCAATAGGGCAGATGTCATGCAGCCACCCTTCTCATCTACCGTTTGTAAAAAAAGCTTGTTTGGATTCGGAATCCCCAATGTAGGTGTAGTTTATGCTGCTATCAAACAATCATCTACAAACTGCAGAAGCGCTGGCACCAGGGTTAAAACAAAAGTCTCCAGACTCCTGCGCAGAGCCTCATTGTATATGGTGGTGGACTCACAGTAACCTTGACAAAGTCGTGTGAAGTTATATGATTTCTCTTTGAATAAAAAAAGCTAATCAGAATTGACTATCTGGGTGTACCAGTGCACTTAAGAAGGTATTGTCTAAATCCACAACAGAGAATCATTTACTGTCTGGTGGAATTTGATCTAATATAGAACAGGGGTTAGGAACATTTGAGGTGCGCGGAACAACAGAGTTATTGCCTGAAAAGGGGGATTCAAAGACTGGAGTAATTTCTGCTATAGCCTCAGGTTTTAACGGGTAATCTGTTCTGCAGCGGTGCCGGAAATCTCTCTCATCGCACAACTCCTGATGCACCCATTGAGTTCAGGAACCTTCCAGTCAACTTTATTGGCGTTGACTCTCTGAGCTAGCTTGATTTAATGACTTAATATGCTGCCCCTGTGTCTACTAAAAAAAGTAACTGGTGTACCTTCCACATATAACATAGAGGTAGGCATCGACTTATAGGCATCATTGTTATAATGAACGTACTGTCCACACTTCGCAATCGCAGTGCTCAATATCGAGGTGGGACACGTCTCAGAGCCAATAGGTTAGGAGAACAGATTAGCATACGCGGGTCTTCGTTGCCAAGCATAAAGGAAAGAAGCTTACCTGTACCTTGTGGGCTGCCGACCTCCAACTCAGTCTTCCCCTGCCAGTCACACTGCTGCCTAGCCTCCAGGGCCGAGTGAGTCTGTCTATGCGGGCACTGTCACGCCCAGTGGTCCATTGCTCCACAAACTAAGCACCCGCCAGATCGACCTCTGCAACCCCTGCATCTTCCACTTCCACAACCTTCCCCTCTGCCTCTCTCTTTTCCTGCAGCACATCCCTCCAACGGTCGGATGACAATTTGCATCAAATTAAGCTGAGCTTTATGCACTTGTTGTCCAGCTTTAGTTCCCACCTATCCTTCTCCTGGGTAAGCAATTTTTCAGCATGTATCGCATGTTGTTCTATCAAATTCAGCTTTCCCGTGTCCCAGCTAATATATGTGCCTTTTACCTTTTTCACTATTTCGTCCTTCATTCCATTGATGAAGCTGTTTCTCAGGTGTTCCTCATACTTCGTGATTTCTGCCATTATGTCGTCGGGTGGTCTCAGTCCACTATGGATGTTATGGACTTCAGTGAGGTGCGTAAGGTACTGGGACACTGTCTCACCTTCTCCTTGTTTACACATTGCAGTTTTGATCATGTTCATTCGCACTGGGAATGCCTCCCTACAGGCGATTGCCAGCGCTGCAACAAAAGCATTAAAGTCTCCATTTTCTTCCGCTTGTGGGTCGGTTGATCTGGCATGGACATTTACGGCTGGCCAGTTATATTTGATTCTGGTGACATCAGCACAAAGCTTTCATCCCAAGAGGCGTCTCATCGCATGCAATGTGGGATGGAACTCGGTACAGACCTTCGGCACTTCTTCGGTGAACTTATTCCGTCCAATCTTACGTGGATCAGGCAACTGCCCAGAGGCACGTCCGAAATGTTCAATGGTCCATGGTCGGTGGACCCACACTGGGCACCCTTCTGGACCTGCAACATCAACCATTGGTGCTTGCAGAACTACCTGATAAGACGATCAAACGCCAATACTCTCACCGCCTGACTCATCATCCGTCATGTGGTGATGGCGGAGAGACTCTGGATGCCTTCCTGTTGTGGAGTGGGTTTCCTTCTTTTGGCCTTCTTCCTTCAGTTGGTTGGGGTTATGGCATGCCATCAGTGATTCAGCAGACCCTGAGGTTGCGGTTGCTAACTTGGGATCTTCACCAGGCAGATCTTGGAGGGCTATTGGTCTCGGAGGGTAGCCATCAATGTCAGGATCTGAAACAGACGTAAGGTACTGTTGAGCTTCGTTAGGTTGTTTTCTGCACACACCTGCATGTTCTCTAGTGTTTGTTCGCGTATTTGATATGTCTTTTACTTGAGATTTCCTTTCTCTGATGTCAGCCTCAGCCTTCCACATATTATAAGCACTCTAATTCCGAGGTTCTATTTTCCCCTTCCGTTTCTCCTACTCTCTCTCCTCCAACCGTGACCTCAGTATTTCCAATTGCCTTTTACTAAAATCACATTCCTTGATCCACAATTCTAACTGCTTTACAGACTCTGAGCCGTAATTATTTAGCATATACTGTGTTGTTGGTTGGCCATTCCAAGTGCTCTGTTAACCCTCTTTTTGTTTCGTCTTGCTGAAGCCCATTTTCAGCGTTACTGGAAAAGTGTTAAGCTCTCTCGCGGTACCGTTATATTTTCCATTTGACCTGCCTTTACCTCTGGAGGTCTCCTCTCGCATTGGGTGCGTCCACCACAATGTCTTGTTTTTTTGTAAACCAAGAAACCACCCTTAGCCTGCTGTCTCTTAACCACTCTAGAGACGGCAATCCTTTCCCTTGAGTTTTGCTCGAATACCATGCAAGAGTTTACTGAACCCTCTTCCTGATTAATTTATTCTCTTAGAATGAGTCTCTACATAGGATTATTAAAACGACGGTTCTTACCCCGATGCTATTCGATTCAAACCCCCGGCTCTGGCGCAATCCACAGACTCCCAGTCCTCTCACGCAAAGGGGACACGTCAGTGGTCAACATGATGTGAAGGACCATCAAGATCCTGCCACGTGCGCCACCTAGGAATCTTCAGAATCTTACGTAACCGCAGGATACTGGACGAGCCCATACGTTTACTGTCATGGAAATTAAACTGATTGAACTCAGAAGCTATCAAGAGCAAAGAAAAGGCTTTATTTTTAACCACTGCAGGGAACCAATACACTTGGCAAAAAACGCTTTGTGTAAGGACCCTGAACAAAATTCATATATTCCTGTAAACTATTCTTATCACACGCTCAAGAATAAGGGCTGGGAGCATTCGAGTTCTTATTTACTCATTCCTTTGCCGGGGAAATAACTGTCTCTATGTTTTTCTTTTTGCTGAATTCTACTGCTCGCCAGACCAGGTTGAATGTTTACAATGTTCAGCAAAGACAAGCTGTCTCCTTTACTGCAGAATTCAGCAAACTATTAGAAAAGTTCAGAAAAGTTTGAAATTTAGCATAGCATTCTCTTTCAGGTTTCACAGAAAATGTTCATTTTGTTAATTTTCCATTACACTGACGGAGGGGAAATCAGGATCTCAGCTGTGGATCAAATAATGATTGATAAATATTTCACACCAATTCCATAGTTTTTTAATCCACATTTCAATTTATATAGCTCCATATCAGGAGTGTATTTTAACAACCTATCCCTTTGTAGTGTGCATATTTCGGTCTGTATAGAAAATTATTTATTCCCTGTATTTTGTATTGCATAAATGCTTTCATTAATATTGTCTCTGTTAATACCTCATTGTAGATGTATCTTTGAATCTATTCTTTGTATGAGTTATAAAGAGCAAAGTTTCAATGCTAGTGATTGGGGAACATCATTGTTCCTCCGCCCAGACAGAACAGCCATGTCCCCGAATCCTCTCCACCTCTCTCTTTTCCCCAATGTCATAATCACAATGTAAATGAAGTCCAGTCAGTGATACACCTTCACAGTTTGTTAGCATCGATAGCATCAACAACATGACCCACACCAGCCCTCTCTGATTCTGGAATAACAATCTGAATATTGCAATAACTAATCTGTAGTTACAGGATTTGTTTCTCTATATAAGAGCAGAGAAGTATGTTTATGTTCTCTTAAACGTCTGGCATCATTTCCATATCCATGGCAGACTGAATGATTACACGCAAACAATCTTCCATCTTCAACAGTCCTTCCTTCAGTCACACTCACATATCACACCCAGATGCACTAACGTTCAAAGTTATTTTGAATTTTAATGAAATAGTATTGAATTGAAAGGGATTAACTGAGCTGTTTATTCAGCAATTGTGATTATGTCAGTCTCCATGGATCCTATACTTCTCTCTTCTATGAATAAGAAATGCTTTCAGTGTTTTATCCCATTGTATGAGCGTGAGCATCACCCACACCAGTAACAGGGATCCGCTGCTTCAGAGAAAGGCTGAGGAGAGATCAGAAACGGATACCATTAGACTGGAATGTTCCAACACTGGATCAGAATCTGTGAACATTAGACTGAAATTCATACTTTGTGAGAAGATTTGTAGCTCGAGTGCTTGTTGTTGTGGTTCTGTTCGCCGAGCTGGGAATTTGTGTTACGTACATTTTGTTCCCTGTCGAGGTGATATCCTCAGTGCTTGGGAGCCTCCTGTGAAGCGCTTCTGTGATCTTTCCTCCAGCATTTGTAGTGGTTTGAATCTGCCGCTTCCGGTTGTCAGTTCCAGCGGTACGTTGCAGTGGCCTATATTGGGTCCAGGTCGATGTGCTTATTGATTGAATCTGTGCCTCTAGGAATACCCTGGCTGTTCTCTGTTTGGCTTGTCCTATAATAGTAGTGTTGTCCCAGTCGAATTCATGTTGCTTGTCATCTGCGTATGTGGCTACTAAGGATAGCTGGTCGTGTCGTTTCGTGGATAGTTGGTGTTCATGGATGCGGATCGTTAGCTGTTTTCTTGTTTGTCCTATGTAGTGTTTTGTGCAGTCCTTGCAAGGAATTTTGTACACTGCATTGATTTTACTCATGGTGGGTATCGGGTCCTTCATTCTGGTGAGTTGTTGTCTGAGAGTGGCTGTTGGTTTGTGTGCTGTTATGAGTCCTAGTGGTCACAGTAGTCTGGCTGTCACTGTTCGACTGGGACAACACTACTATTATAGGACAAGCCAAACAGAGAACAGCCAGGGAATTCCTAGAGGCATGGCACTCATCCACAGATTCAATCAATAAGCACATCGACCTGGACCCAATATACCGACCACTGCAGCGGACAGCTGGAACTGACAACCGGAAGCGGCAGATACAAATCACTATAAATGCCGGAGGAAAGATCACAGAAGCGCTTCACAGGAGGCTCCCAAGCACTGAGGATGTCACCTAGACAGGGCACGAAACGTCTGCAACACAAATTCCCAGTTCGGCGAACAGAACCACAACAATTCGACAATTCTGAACTGCATTGATTCTGATGATATATAAATTTTGGAAAGGTGCTAATCAACGTTTTCATTTCCAATCAATGGTTCCATTCCTTAGAAATTATAATTAGCAAATTACTCAATACAAATTGCTCACCGATATGTGAGGATGAAACAGACTGTTCTCAACTTCCTTGATTCATTTTCTCCAGCAGAGTTTATATCTCCATACCCTCTGCACTCACCAATCCTTTCGAGTATCACCATTATAACGTCCAGGCTCCTCCTCAGCCTCAGTGCAACTCCTAAATAAACCATAATTTGTGCATTTGTTATTTTCCGGATACAGCTGTTTCAAGACCCTTCTTACCATGAGTCTATTGTAAAGTAATTGCACTTGAAATGTTTAACTTGTTCTCTGCACAAAATCTGAAAGATGGGATGACAGTGTATGGTGGTCACACCATTGGTTCATAATCTAGAGCCACAGAATAATAATCTGTTGATATCGGCTTGCCTCATGTCCATTAGAGAAAGCAGTTGGTCATCCTTCCCTGGTCAAGTCTCTGTGCAACTGCAAACCCACAGTACTGTGTTTTACTATTTACTGTCCTGTGGAGCAACTGCACAATCAGTTCAAGTAAGGCATAAGATGCTGGCCTGATCAGGTCTGCACACATCCCGTGAGGGCAGATCAAAGGAAAGATACCTCCCTTCCTCTGCCTCTCTCCTAAATTCCTGCAGCTGATTTCCATTCAGGTAGGTGGCCATTCAGTGTTTTAGATGGATTCTTTGTGATTGAGGCTCTCGCTGAAAGTGATGTCCATCTCTATAGGCATCTCCTGTGCTGCCTCTATCGATGCTGACCTACAGATGTAAGGATGTTTTATTTTTTTAATCAGTGACAGTGCATCGTCAATTAATAGTTTCCTATTTCACACAAAATAAACGAAGCCAGCTAAGTGAGGGAAATGAATTATTGTGTTCGAACCTGAGAGTGTTGTTGAGGCACTATTTGGGGCATTGTGGGCAGATTTTCTCTCCTTTATAAAGTGTGAGCTCCTTACCTCAGGAGAATGAACAGGGGTTCCACCAGATTAATCTCTGTGATGATAGCACCACGAGGAGTGAGTGAAAGTTGATCGGGAGCGCTGTGAGAGAATATGAGGTGATTGCACTGAACACTGAGTGGGATCGACAATCACTCCTTATATTCTAAACAGAAAATGAGAAGTCGTAGTTTCCATGACTATTATTTCACTCAGGATGCATGATGCTGGATAGTTTAAGTGCCTGGGAGGACGTTACGCCCTCCCACCCCAACCCTCACTTGCCACGGTGATTGACAGAGACAGAGACGTCCAGGTTTTGAATAAACTCTCTCCACATTACTACAGTGCAGTGGGTGTGTGATCCTGCACTGAATATCATATTATCCACCACACAGACAGCAGCCAAAATTCTTCATTCTAAAACAGTTAACTGTTCCCTCCAGCTAGTGACATTCATGAAGGACATGAATCCATCTTCTCAGAGATGCAAGGTGCCTCCTTGAGGTTTAAACCATAAGTCGATAAGACATAGGAGCAGACATTAGGCCAGTTAGCCCATCGAGTCTGCACCACCATTCAATCATCGCTGACAGTTTTCTCTGACCCATTCTCCGACCTTCGCTTTGTAATCATTGATCCCCTGGATCATTAATTCTTATCGACCTCCTTCTCAAATATTATCAATGACCTGGCCCCACTGCCTTCTGTGCAATAAATTTCAAAAATTGGCCATTCTCTGGTTAAAGACATTTCTCATTATCACTGTTCTAAAGGGTGTTCCCTTTCATCTAAGGCTGTGCTCTAGGGACCTGGTCCATTGGAAACATCTATCAACATCTACTCTATCCAGGTCATTCAGTATTTTGCATGTTTCCGTTACAATTCCTTTCATCCTTCTAAACATTATTGAGTATAGACCCAGACTCCTCAAACATGCCTCATATGATAAGCTTTTCATTCCTACGACCATTCTCGTGAAGATCCTGTGAACACACTCCAGGGCTAGTGCATCCTTCCTGAGATATGGGGCTCAAAATTACGCACAATACTCCAAATGTGGTCTCACCAGAGCCGTATTCAACCGGTTTTATATTCAATTCCTCTCGTAATAAATGTCATCAATAATAAATGCACTGCATTGATTTTGTTTTGTTTTGTTTGTACTCTGTTTTGTCTTCGTAAGCTTCCCAATCCTCAGGTTTCCCACTGCACGATGCCAAATTATGTCCTTTATCTTTTGCTTTTATGCTATACCTGATTTCCTGTCACTGCTGTTGCACTACCTTTCCTGCTGGGCCCGTCTCCCAGTCAATTATATCTAGCCCCTCCCTCATGTCTCTGTAATTGTCTTTATTCAGCTGTAATACCGTTGCGTCTGATTCTAACTTCCCCATCTGAAATTGCAGGGTAAATTCAATCATATTATGATCATTGCCTCCGATGATTTCCTTCACCTTAAGCTCCCGTCATCTACTCTGCCGACACAAGCTGCTCCAAGAAGCCATCTCATAGACATTCCACAAATTCCTTTTCTGCGAACCACTACCAACCTGAATTCCCAGTCGACCTGCATAATGAAATCCCTCATGATCACTGTATTTTTGCCTTTCCTGCAGATCTTTCCACCTCCTGGTGTATCTTGCACCCCAGCTCCCTGTACATAACTCCAACTGCATTTTTTCACCTTTTTGATTCCTCAATTCTACCGACACAGAGTCTACACCATCTGACCTTACTTTATTTCTTATTATTGATCAGTGACTCAATTCCATTCTTAATAATGAGACAACTCTATCTCTCTGCCCACCTGTCTACTCTTTCGGCGGGATGAATATCCTTGAATATTCAGCTCCCAATCCTGAACCTCTTGCAGCGATATCACTGTAAAACCCACTATGTCGTACCAGCCAATTTGTGCATGAGTCACAAGTGTGTTTACCACATTCCTTATACTGCATGCATTCTAATATAGTAGTTCAATCTGGTATTACCCGTCGCTCTTCTTATTATTATTTGTTTGTCCAGTCGTTGATACCTACACGGACCCTGATCACTGGATCATTCCCCTCCCGCTCCAAGTTCTGCAACCCATATGAGATATCCCAAACCCGAGCACCAGGTAGACAACCCAAGCTTCAGGACTTTCAATCCGATCACGGAGAACAGTATCTATGCCTCTAACTATACTATTCCCAATTTTCCATCATTTGGCTGCATGGTGACACAACAAGGCTGCCTCACAACGCTGAGGACTCGGATTCAATTCCAATCTCTGGGCCCTGTCTGTGTGGACATTGTACATTCTTCCTGTGTCTGGATTGGGAACATTAACTATTTTCTCTCTCCACAGTACGTCTCTGTGTTTGATTCTACCATCTAGAGTATTTTTGCTTTTGTTCGATGGAGAAATGCAGCAAGTGTGACAGGTTTCTGTCAAAGCAGCCGTGGTTCGCGAGTTCCTCTGGGTGTTTAGGAATCTTGCTCGGCCACTTGTCTGAGTGCAGTATCCCTGAATACCCATTCCATCCCTTTCAGTCCCTCAATCCATTGTCACTACATGCAGTCTTTCCTTGTGCCACCCCTGGGACTCCCCACACCCCACTGCCTGGCACTGGCTACTCCCTTCACAGGACTGTGCACACAACGACACTGGGAACTTTCTGACCCGCTGGGGATGCTGGGTAAAGATGCTGCCATTGAATGAACATAATAAATAGAATCCAATTGAATAGCAAAGCTGAGTAAACAGGTTGAATGACATCCATCTGCTCTGACATTTTCTAATCTTCTGTTTATCCTCGTTCATCTGCAAACAGATGGTCAATATGCATGCCTTGTCAAATACGCTTGGTGGTGGGGATAGATATCAGATCCTCTGGTCATTGGACTGATTCAGTGGTCTCACCTTCCTGACGTCATACTTATTTTTTTATTATCAAGTCTATCCACTTTAAAGAAAATGCCTTGATGGAGTTGTGCTGAAAGGATATTTGAATTTTGGGGACATTAGACTATGTCACGTGTGAGTGAGATTAGAAATAGGAAGATAGCACAATTGACTACACTGCCAAAGAGCTGGGAGGGGAGGCAGCAATTCTGATATGTGGATCATTGGGATTCCTGGGTCGATAGGATATACACAAGAAGGACGCGATGATCCTGAACTGGCAGCAATATCCGAATTGTGGATCATTGGGATTCCCGGGTCGGTAGGACCGACACACAAAAAGGACGGGTTGAACCTGATCTGGCAGCAATCTCCAATATGTGAATCATTGGGATTCCCGGATAGGTAGGACCGACACAAGAAGGACAGGACAGACCTGAACTGGCAGCAATCTCCTGGCAGGCAGGTTTGTCATTGTCCCT
>NC_057717.1:22112887-22148117 GCF_004010195.1 Chiloscyllium plagiosum | reverse complement strand
CTGCATGTCAGAAAACAGGAAGAGATAACGGTTAATTGTGCGATGTGTCCTTCAGTGGACCAGCTTGTCTCTCCAGACACCTAAAGTGTTTATTTTGGGTCAGTGAAATTCAGAATTAATACAGCACAGAGGTGGCCAATCAGCCCACCATTAGTCCACGAGCTCTCCAACTTGACCACTTGAAAATAAAGAGAATGATCGGAGATAGGCTGAGAGGGATAGAGAGGAATAAACAGAGAGAAAGAAAGTGAAGTGAGATAAACAAAGTGGCGAGAAAATGGAGCAACAGAATGAGTGATAGCAACGGATGTCAGACGAGTGTGAAGTAATCAGGAGGCAGCATGAGGAGAAATACACAGAATTTCATTTCGAAACTCCGAGAGACTGCAAACGCTTTGTCTGGTGCCATACCCTGTGATACTGGCCGTCATCCCAGATCATTTACCGCCAATGACATCATGGAGCTGAGTTGCTGACAGCTAATCAGAATCCAATAGACCAATAGATTGGCTCCAGAGAGAAGGTGGATTAATTTAAATATTCTGAGCCAACATCAATTTGTAACCCCTCTCGACACTGTGTGAGAGACAGGGCGAGAGAATCTCAGTGATGGGGATTACTGATAGACGGGAAATCAGGATCTCAACTGCGGGTCAAATAATGATTGACAACGTTTGCACATCACTTCCATGGTTTTGGAATTCACATTTCAATTTATATAGCACCACATAGTAAGTGTATTTTAACAACCTTGTCTCTTTGTAGTTTTCATATTTTGGGATGTACAGAAATGTTTATTTTGCCCCTGTGTTTTATGTTGAATAAATCAAATTTATTACGGAGGAAGAAAAGATCTGTTCCGATGGGACAGTCATCATCTGAACCGTGCTGGGACCAGAGTCCGAGTGAATCCTAACTAGGACTGTAGAACATAGATTTAAACTGATTAGTAGTATGTGTGTGCAGGGTGGGGGTTCAGTTACAGGGTTTAATTAGAAAAGCCAAATTAAAAGAGGAGGTAAGAGTACAGAACTCAGGAGAGGTTATTAAAATCTCCAGCACAAATAGGGTAGAGCATCTGGGAATGTTTAACAATCAAACGTCAAGCAAACTGGTCAAATGAATGGCATGACAGGAGGTACAGTTAATACAGGACTGACCATATTATATCTGAATGCATGCTGCACAAGGAGTAAGGAAAATCAGCTTGTGGCACAGATTGGATTCGGCAGGTATGAGGTGATGGGCATCCCGGAGAAGTGGCTGCAAGGGGATCAGGATATTTAAGGACATTTATCCTATTGAAAAGAGAGGCAAGTGGGCAGAGGGAGTGAATATGCATTACTAGTAAAAAATGAAATTAAATCAATAGTAAGAAAGGAAGTAAGGTCAGATAGTGTAGAATCTGCGTGGGTGGAACTGAGGAACCACAAAGGTAAGACAACCACAGTTGGAGTCTTGTACAGGGCTCCAAAACATAGTCAGGAGCTGGGGCAGAAGATACACCAGGAGATAGAAAAGATGTGTAGGAAAGGCAAAATACAGTGATCGTGGGTGATTTCGATATGCAGGTAGACTGGGAAAATCAGGTTGGTAGTGAATCGCAAGAAAATAAATTACAGGAATGTCTATGCGATGTCTTTTTTTTGCAGTAGCTTGTGGTAGAGCCTACTCGAGACAGATGATACTGGATCTAATGAGGCAGGCTAGATAAGGAAGCTTAAGGTGAAGGGAAACTTTGGAAGCAGTGATCAGAACATGGTTGAATGTATTCTGCAATTCGAGAGAGAGAGGATATAATCAGAGGTAAGAGTATTTCAGCTGAATAAAGGCAACTACAGAAGCATAAGGGAGAAGCTGGGTAGGATTGACCGAGAGAGGGGTCCAGCAGGAAAGGCAGGGGAACAGTAATGGCAGGAGATTCCAAGATTAATTCAGGAGACACTGCAGAGATTCATGCTGAGGAATAGAGGCATGGTGCAGGGAGGATGAGGAAACCAGGGCTGACAAGGGAAGTCAGGGATTGCATCGAAGCAAAACGACAAGCATATAATGTGGTGAATGGCAGTGGGAAACTAGAGAATTGAGAAACTTACAACGATCAACAGAAGGTAAGAAAAGAAAGGAGGGAGATATTAAATGTAGGGGTAAGCTAACCAGTAATATAAAGGAGACTGTAAGAGGTTCATTAGATGGATAAAGTGCAAAAGAGAGGTAAAAGTGAATATGAGACACTGGAAAATGATTTTGGAGAGACAGTAGTGGGAAACAAAGAAACGAATGAGGAACTTCGCATCAATCTTCATGTTGGAAGCCATGAGTAATTTCCCAAAAAATGAACAGAGTGAGAGGGCAGAGCTGATTATGGTGGCTATCATCAAGAAGAACATGTTAGAAACCTGTATGGCCTGAATGTGGATAAATAATCTGGACCAGGTGGACTACACCCCAGCATTGTAAGAGAGATAGCTGAAGAGGTAGTGCAAGCGTAACTAGGAAACTTTCAGGAATGACTAAAATCAGGAAAGGGTCAAATGGCTGGAAAATGTCTAACATGACACTCCGTTTAATAAGGGAGTTAGGCAGAAGATGGACAATTACAGACTGATTAGCCTAACCTTAGTTGTGGGTAACATCCTGAAATCCATCTGAAGGATGGGACTTCTGAATACTTGGAGGTCTTTGGTAAAGTAGTACAGAGTCAGCATGGTTTCATCAAGGGGAGATCTGGCCTGACATACCTGCTAGAATACATTGAGGGAGTAACAAGCAGATTAGACCAAGGAGAACCAATAGATGTTATCCACTTGTTCCTCAAGAATTCTTTGACATGGTGCCACACAGAAGGCTACTGAAAATGATAAGGGCCCATGGTGTGAGAGGCAAGCTGCTAGCATGGATAGAAGAATGGCTGTCGGACAGAAAGCAGAGAGTACGGATAAAAGGGTCCTTCTCAGGATGGCAGTCAGGGTCAAGTGGTGTTCCACAAGAATCAGTGTTGGGACCACAACTATTCATTTTGTGCATTAATGATTTACATAAAGAAACTGGGGGGATTCTAGCTAAGTTTTCAAACAGTACAAAACTAGATAGAGGGACAGGTAGCATTGAAGAGGTGGTTCGGCTGCAGGAGGGTGCTGTAGTGCATCTCCTCAACTTCCCATACCGCCGCCCTTGCACTCCACCCTTCCAACAACAGCAAGGATAGAACTCCTCTGTTGCTCGCCTTCCATCAACCTCAGAATACAACGCATCATCCTCCGACATTTCCGCCACTAAGAGTCAGACTTCACTACCTGAGATTTACTTCCCTCCCGACCCCTATCAGCAGTCTGTTGAGACCATTCCCTTCACAACTCCCTCGTGAGGTTCAAGCCCCTTCCACTCCTGACACCTTCTTTGCCATTACAAGAGGTGTGAAACCTGTGTCAACACCTCCCTCTTCACCTCCATCCAAGGCCCCAAAGGATCTTTCTACATCAGGCAAAGAACATCCTGTGCATCCAAACACTTCACCTACTCTGTCCATTGCTCCTGGTCTCCTCTCCATTGGAGAGACAGGACATCAACTTGCAGAACGGTTCAGGGAACACTCTCAGACGCACATACCCAACAACCCCACTTCCCTCTGCTTGAATACTTCAACTCTCCCGACCACTGCACCAAGGACATGCACGTTGCTGGCCTCCTCCACTGCTAAATTCTAGCCAGCAGTCGTCTGGAGGGAAAATTCATCATCTTCCGCCTTGGGAACCTCTAACCATTCGGTACCAAGGGCAGTTTCACCAGTTTCCTCATCTCCCTTCCCACCACCTTATCCCAGAACTAACCCTCCAACTCGGCACCACCCTGTTTAACTGAACTACCTGTCCTTCTTACTTCCCATCTATCCACTCCATCTTCCACTGTGACCTATCACTATCACCATCCACCTTCATCTAGATATCGCCTTCCAAGCTAACGTCCTCCCAGCCTCAGCCCCTCTCATTTATCTCTCAGCCCCATTTCACCCACCCCCCACATTCCTGATGAAGACTTTATGCCTGAAACGTCGAATCTCCTGCTCCTCGGATGCTACCTGACTGGCTGTGCATTTGTAACACCACATGTTTTGCCTCTGATCTCCAGTATCTGCGGTCTTCACTTTCTCCTGCTGAAGGATTTTCACTGGTTGGGGGAGTGCGCAAAGAAGTGGCAGATGGAATACAACGTGGGAAAGTGTGACGTCATGCACTTTGCCAGGAAGAATACAGGCATGAAGAATAGCGAGCAAGTTCAGAAGTCTGGGCTTTGGTCAGGACACATCTAGATGATTGTGCACAGTTTTGGGTCCCATATCTCAGGAAGGATGGACTGGGCCAGGTACGTTTTTCAAGGAGATTCATGAGAATAGTCCCAGGAATGAAAAGCTGAACATATGAAGAACATCTGAGTGCTCTGGGTCTATATTTAATATAATTCAGAAAGATACTGGGTAGTCTAACTGAAATTTACAGAATACTGAATTAGCTGGACAGAGTTGATATTGGAAAATAATTTCCAATGGTAGGAGAGACTAGGTCCCGAGGGGACATCGTAAAGAGGAGACCTTTTAGAACAAAGGTAAGGAGGAACCTCTTCAGCCAGAGAGTGGTGAATATATGGAATTCACTGCTACATAAGACTGTCGAGGCAAGGTCATGGAGTATATTTAAGAGAGAGATAGATAGGTCCTTGAATGCAAAGTGGATCAAGGGTTACAGTAGAAAGCGGAAGAATGGGGATGAAAAGTTCATCATTGAATGGTGGAGCAGGCTCAATGCGCTGAATGGCCAAATCTCTGCTCCAATGTCTTCTGGTTGCTTGGGTAATATTGGCTCTCCTCATTCCTCATTGGAGATATACCCGGGAATTTGATCTTCATATGATTTATAAAGAGTAACATTCCCATACAGATGACTGGGAAATATCATGTTCCCTCCCTCCAGTCTCAGCAGCCATGTCCACAGTATCATAATCACACTGCAATTGAAATCCAGTGAATGATACTTAATCACAGTTGATTGACATCGACAACATTAACAGCAAGACCCTCGCCGGCCTTCTCTGATCCTCGAATAACCATCTGAATTGTGTGACACATCATATTCTCTGTGAATATATCCATGCCATTTGTCTGCTATATCTCATGTTGTTGTAGGCACATTTTCCTGTCGAATTGTGGACTAGAAAAGTTCGCTCCATATTTTACTTGCATTATAATCACTGATCAGCAGTTACAGACTTCATGTTTCCATTTATAAACGGAGAAAATTGTTTATATTCTGACAATCCTTTGACATCATTCCCATAACCAAGGTAGATTGAATGATTACATACAATCAAGCTTCCATCTCCAATATTCCTTCCTTTAGTCACCCCCATATATCTCATCCCAAATGTGTAAATTTTAAACGTTGTTTTGATTTTTAATAAAAGCAATATTGAAATGAAAGAGGTTAACTGGAGCGATTTGTTAAGTGACTGTGATTAATGTCAATCTCTGTGGATCCTAATTATCCCAGTGGAGAGTTTCCATCGTTGAATGATAAATGGGCTCTGTAAATGTGTTATCCCATAGTATGAGTAGGGGCATCACTGACAGCACTAACAGGGATCAGCAGCTCGAGAGAGAGGGGGTGAAGAGATCAGAGTCTGCGAACATTAGACTGCAATGTTACAATAATGGTTCAAAATCTAAGGGTCTAGAATTGGACTGTTCCACAATGGATCAGAATCAGAGAACATGAGAATGGAATGGTACAACAATGTATCAGGAGATGAGAACATTTGACTGGAATGTTCCAACAATGAATCAGAATCTGAGAACATAAGACTGGAATGTTCCAACAATGGATCAATATCTGAGAACATTAGACTGGAATGTTCCAACAATGGGCAGGAGTTTATACTCGGGTCTGTACTGGCTTTCCCAGCCTTGGATATCATTAACATCACGGATCCTGGATATCCTTTGGATTATTCAAGGTGGTTACTATCCCATCCTCGCCATAGTTGGTGTTCCTGGTAAGTCATTATATTTGTCTACTAAACCGGGTTGATCTGAATTTCTGCTCATGATATATAAATTTTGGAAAGTGGAAGTCAATGTCTTCAGTTCCAAACAAAAATTCATTTCCTTATAAATTATATTTAACAAACTACTATTTATAAATTACTCACTGATATGCGAGACGGAACCAGACTGTTCTGAAACTCCATAATTAATTTTGTCCTTCACAGATACACATCTCCATGTCCTTCCCACCCACCAATCGTGTCCAAAACCACCATCATGATATCTCAGTCTCGTCCTCAGTCTCAGTGCAACTTCTGAATAAACCATGATTTGTGACTTTGTACAATCCGGATGCAACAGTTTTAAGTTCCGTCTAACCAGATGTCCATCACTAAATAATTGCTCTTGAGGATGTTTAACTTGTTCTCTGCACTTACGGGAAGACAGTTTATGATGGTCAAGCCATTGACTCATAATTTAGAACCGCAGAATATCTCATGAAGGAAATTGGTGGAATTTAAAAGCAACCATGATCATTTGTTATAAAAACCCATCTGCATGCCTCATGTCCTTTAGGGAAGTCAATGTGTCATGCTTCCCTCGTCAGGGTTCCGTGTAACTTCTGTGATGAGCATGTTGGTGTACTGTACCTTTAAGAGAATTAAAAGCCAGCAATAACTATTTGACAGCACCACGTGCTCTGAAAAATAGATATAATGTAACCTTTGGTTGAAAAACTCGATTAGCTCATTGTCTCGAGCCAAAAACAAATACAGCAGAACACTTTAAATTATACTCCAAAATACCCACCTTTAATCAGGTTTGAATTGCGGAAATTGACAATCGTAAAAGCCAATGACACAATCCAATGGTTTAGGTGTGGAAAATTGAACAGTTGAGAGGAGAACTACCAAGCTACTAGCATGCAAAGACTGCCTGAAAAATAGCTCTCTTCAGGGTACTTTTATTGATTAGCAAGTGGTGAAGCAGAATCCCCATGACGAAAAGAAAACAGGAATATGGATAAGAACCGAAAGCTTCCTGGTTTTGATGTTAGAAGTTTTGCTTTGTAAATCTTCATTCGCCATCTTATCGGGCTAATATTGTGGAGCGGGGAGGTAAAAGATAGGTTAGAGGAAGAAGTTGTAAACAGTCATTCGTTTATTATTCTCTTTTATTCTTTAAGAAATAAAGTTGTTAATTTTTACTTTTAATAGTTTTAGACTCTAGAATTATCACATATTACTGCATGGGATAAATCTTTTCTCTGTTTCTGGTTTTAATTAAGCAGGAGAATTGCTCCTGTGTTGTAACACTACAAACCCCCAGCAATGTGGTTTACTCTTTACTGTCTTGTGGAACAGTTGAACCAGCTACTCAGTTCAAGATCAGCATAACATGCTGGCCTCACCAGGGCTGCATACATTCTGTGAGAGAAGATGAAAAGTAAAGATAACTCCCTTCCTTTGCCTCTTTCCAGTATTCCTATACCTCATTTCTATTCAGGTAAGCGATCATCCCCTATTTTGGGTGTATTCAATCTCATTGAACTTCTCCACGAGTGTGTTGCATATCTCCATAGGCATCGCTGGTGCTAGCTTTATTGATGCTGACGTATGGATGTAAGGGACTTATGAATTCCATGTCAGACATAGTGTATGGAGAAGAAATGGCTTTTTGTGGCACAGGAAAAAGATGGCGATGTCTAAGTGAGAGAAAAGGATTATTGCAATCATTCCTGACAGTGTTTTTGAGGCAGTGTTTGGGGTACTGTGGATAGACTTTCTCTGAAGTTTCACTAGACTAATCCCTGAGATAATGGCACCATGAGCAGTGAGTGAAGCTCAATGAGAGAATAAGAGGTAATTGAATTGAACCTTAAGGGAGATGGACAATCACTCATGATGTTCTAAACAGGCACTGATACAGAGATGAATTCCATAGCATTTTTGTCACTCGGGTTACATGATTCTCGATAGTTTAAGAGCCTCTGCGAACATTCCACCTAACAGCATGCACTCCCTATTTTGATTGAGACAGAGAGAGAGAAAGGTAGAGAGAGATTCAGGCTATTGAATAAACTCTCCAAATATTAATACTGTTCAATTGCTGTGTAATCCTGCAATGAACGTCATGTTATCCATAATCCCGACAGCAGCCACAAGACCTTCATTATAAAATAGTTAATTCATCCCAGCA
The DNA here is from genome assembly GCF_004010195.1 of Chiloscyllium plagiosum. NCBI lineage: Eukaryota > Metazoa > Chordata > Chondrichthyes > Orectolobiformes > Hemiscylliidae > Chiloscyllium > Chiloscyllium plagiosum. The sequence continues at coordinate 22,139,881 of NC_057717.1, read as the reverse complement.
ACATCTGACCTCCATGAAGAATATGGGTGTGTCTTCTCGGAGATGGAAGATGCCTCCTTGAGACTTGACACAAAACATTTGGCTTCCCTCCTCACGGCCAGCAAATCGTGTTAAAGTGGCACACGTTCTACAAATAGTGGAGCCAAGAAAAATACCATAGAGCCCTCTATCAGTGCAGTCTCGGTTTCATTGGTTTGTCATGTTGGACTATCAATGACATCCTCCTATTCCTGTATCAGTGTCTCGTGGGGCTGAATAGCTTCCTCCTGGTCTCATGGAACAGGTTTAAGGGTTTGATTGGGCTCTGTCTGTTCCTGTTTAACAGCTCAACGAACTGACAGACCCCTTTTCTTCCGATGGAACAGGCAGGAGGACTGAATGGGCTGTCCCTCTTCTTGTTCAGTAGTTTGCTGAATGGCTTCCATATATTCGTGTGTCACCAGCTTGAGATGGTGAGTGAGCTCCTCTTTTAACTGTAGAAATGTGCAGTGTCTGGCCGTGCTGTTACCTGAATGTCACAGACACTTTAACAGCTCAAACCGGAATGTTGCCCCCGTCTTGCTGCACATGGACACAGAATGGTTGATGAGGGACAAAATATTCTGAGCATTGTGTGATCTTCAGTCATCATCCCCACTTATGATGTGGAAAAACATTGATGGAGCAGCTGAAGATATTTGTGCTGAGGAGGTTAACCTGAGGATCTTCTGGAGAGATGTCCCGGAACTGAGAGGACTGTTGGCCATTGACTACAAGCATCTTCCTTTGTGCTCTGAAAGACCCAGACAAGTGGGAGGTTACACCTGATTCCCATTCAGCTCAAGTAAGTAAGCGGTCCCGATGCCATCCTCATTCAAATACTGCCTTGATATCAAAGGCATTCACACTTTTCTGAGCCCCTGTGTTCACCTCTTTTTCACATCAAAAGGTGATGGTGTATGTGTAGAAAATGTTTTCCTCTCACAGAGGGTAATCACTGTCAGAAATTATCTGGGCTAGAGAGTTTTTAGAGCTACATTACTGAAAGTATTTAAGGAGGATGTAGATTGATTTTTGACCTGTCAAAGAGCTAAGGGGTGTGACGAATTGGCATTAAAGAGGAGTTAAAGTCAACAGTAGATCAGCTATGATTGTATACAATGGCTTGATCGTCCGAATTACCGATCCTGTTCCTTATGTCCTCATATTCTGTTTTTACAAAGTTAGTGGTAGAAAATTTCCTGAATGTTCTGTTATTGAATGTTGCAATTATAGAGAGTAAAGTATTTTGTGAGTCATCTCTGGGTGAGGTATGGGGGCTGTATTCACAGGAAATCTGGGTCTATAATATGACCAACAAATAAAGCACTAGTTGCAGAGAGGAGACACTCTGTAAAGAGACCACAGGCGCCTTTCGAACCCAGCCTCTATTTCCCAATAACATTTTCCAACCCACACTAAACCACGTGTGATAGTCTGGAGGGAATGAATGATATCCTGTGTTACTGTGGACCAAGTATTTGGAGGAAGTGGCCTCGATCTGCTCCTTGCAGGTACGGTGAGGGGTTGAATGGAACATAGGAACATAGGGCTGAGCAGCAGGAGTGGGTCATTAGACACTTTGTCACCGTTCTAAAACACACAAAGATCATGGGTGATGTGATTGTCGTCTCAGCAGCACTTTTCTGTCTGTATACCATTTTCCTAAATTCACTTGCCTGTCAAATGTCACCAAATAGAGCTTTTATTAAATGTAAACATCCAGGCACCACAAACGTCTGAGGAAGGGAATTACACTTGAACAGCCCTTTGAGAATTTCTCATTTGTGTTCCAGCCGAAGTTGGAGGGTCACTGTTTCCTTTTTCAGTCCCACTCCTCCACTGGTTACACCAACCTTAAATGTAACCAGTTTAGTGACGTGGCCAATGACATAGGTGTCAGAGTAGGTCATTTTCGAGAGAAATATGAGACACAGAAAGCTGAACTCATAACAAATGTTAAAATGATGGATTGCCCCAAATGTTATTCTGCCTTTGAAGTTATTCTGCTCACACAATATACTGGTCGTGGGATTTCTTCTAAGAACAGTTGGACTTAGCTGAATTCCCTTTGTTTCAGGCAGTGGAGAGATTTCAATGAATCCTCACCATGAATTCTTCACAAGAGGTACAGATAACTCAGGGACTTTCTGGTCTCACACTTTGCTATCGGGCGGAACAAAGTAAGAGAGAGGGATCAATTGGCTGCTACATCTCAGCCAGGGAATATTTTTCTCCCTCTCTGTGTTGGAACATACAATAATGTCAACTGAACACGAATCTGCGCCAAGCGTGCTCTCCTGGAACATTCTCTGGAAAACTTGATTATAGATTACATGCAAGTGCGTCATTCCTTTCAATCGCAAAAAATGTTCGCCTTTTTTGATTTAAAGTCATGTGTCTGTGTAAGTTGTAAATATCAGAAAGTATCGTCATAGTATTTGCGTTAATATCAATACATCTTTTTCTTAAAATTTATTCAAGAGAGAATGCACATCCAGTTTATACACTTTTCAGAAAGTCATGGATGGTTCAATACTGTTTCTCAGCTAAGATCGAAACTGATAATCCCCCATAACAAAAGACCGGCATTCCAGGAATGAGTATCTTCGAAAATAATTATATCCTTTTATTTTAGATTAGTGGATCAAAATTTCACTCAGTGCATCAGGTGTGGTCTCAGCAATGCTCTGTACAGATGCAGTTAAACATTCCTGCGATTGAACCTGATACATTTTGCCAAAAGCAGCATCATTCCATTTACCTCCCAAATAATTTGCTGCATCTGCAGACTGACTTCAAATGATTCATGTACCAAGAACATTGAAACCGCCTGTATCACAGAATTTTGCAATTTCTCTCCATTTAAATTGATTACCATTGTTTCATCCTTCATGCCAAAATAGTCAACTTACTTTATGTTAATTCTGCTGAAGGTTTGCTCACTCACTATATTTGTTTACTCAAAGTGCTGTGAGTCTTTGGAACACTCTTCCCCATAGACTATTGGAGGCAGAAATATTGAATATGTTTGAGGCACTGACAGAAGGTTCATGAAAAACAACAGAATCAAGGATTAACGAGGAAATAGCAGCAATTTGCAGGGGAACATGTCGACAATGGTATCAAAGTACACGGGTCCAGAACATCCAGGAATATAATGCAAAATGAAACGATAATATCGACACAACATTAAGGGGAAATCCAAAATGCCAGCGATCCAGAAGGTCTGCTTTGCTGGGCTCTGCAACACAGCACGGGAAAAGTGGTTCTCTAACCCATTCCATCCCAGCCATTTACGTAAAATTCAACACTAAAAGAGCGATAGAATCTTTACTAATCCCGTTTTGTCAAAGGGAGATGACAAAACACGGGAAAGGATCGAGTAAGTCCCAACACACGGTGCACCCGTCAGAAGCATCGAGCATGCCTGAGGCTGTAACTGCAACCCACTCTGCTCGTTCCATGGACCCAGTTACTCACCAGGCCTTGGTCACTGAGTTCACCAAGTTACGTGAAATGATTGAAGCTATGATTGAAGAAGGGTTCAGCCGTGGCGAGAGCCGCTCTCAGCCGTGCTCCAAAAACATGAGCAGCAACTTGACAGCCTTGGAAACATAACAGATGATGTCAAGCGCCGAGCTGCAGTGGCAGAGACCGTGGTCAATTCCTCTCATTTGATTCCTTTGAAAACCAGGTCCATACCTTAACTGAGCATGACGACGACGTCGAGAACAGGGGTAGGATGAAGAATGTTCACATCATCGGTTTGCTGGACCGGACGGAAGGTGGTCAGCGGGTGAGTTTATTGAGAACTAGCTGCCGCGATTCCTTCACTTCAAAACTGAAAAGGGACAGGTGAAGACCGAGACAGTTCGTCGGGTTATGGTGCGCAGGTCAGACTCAGACCAACGCCTTCGCCCTGTCCTTGTGTGGTTACGTACATATGGGGATAAACAAAGACTGATGGAATTTCCGGAACACAGGAGACAGATCCGATGGCTTTAATTCAAGAGGGCTGCAGTACTATGTTCGTTCAGGACTTTTCAACGGTGGTGAACCAGGAAAGAAAATATTTTGATGACATCAAGAGAAGAGTAAGGGAACTCGGGATTCCGTATTACTTGCGGTACTCAGCGGTGCTCCGTATTGCTTTCACTGGATCCATACACTCGTCTGACACTCCAGAGAACGTGAAAACTTTGTGACATTTTAAAGTAAGATGGATGTTTAGATAATCATGTTTCTCTCTTCAAGAAATTTTCTTGGAATGTTCTGGTATTAACCAGTGTTAAATTGTAGTCGGGGATGGGTAGAGTATTCACTGTTAACTTCTTCATTAGTATTACTACACTTTTTTTTCCTTGCTTGTGTCTGGAGTGCGGCTCAAGCTGGAGCGGGTTACACAGGTACTTGTGATGATTAAATACCGACCAAAGGGCAGTTGAAGCCCGATTTTTGTTGTTAATTGCCCTGGATGTCATATTGGTAGCAGGCAGAAGATAAGGTTTTGTGATATGGAACCGTCCCCACTGGGCGGGTGTGGGGTAAATTCCCTATCGCATGTCATTGGCACTTTGGATTTTGTTACGTTTTTTTTTATGAGTTTAGTTTTGGAAAGTTTTGAGAGCTTGTTAGTTGTATTAGTCTTAGTTCGTGTTGTTTTTAATCTTTATGAGTCTTTTTTCATTCATGATCAGTGATGTGTAATTCGAGTTCTTCCTCTCTAGACCTCAAATGTTGCTGCAGTGTGTGATGGATAATGATGTTCTTAAATGATGTACCTGGAACAATAAGGGGAGCCATCGTCCAGTCAAGAGGAAAAATGTACTTTCTAGTCTTAGAAAGGAGAGGGTGGATGTTGTCCTATTGCAGGAGATGCACCTTGATGTCAACGAACATTTGACATTCCAGCAGAGCGGGTTTAGTCGGCTTTATTTCTCGTATCGTAATAGTAGGAGTAGGGGAGAAGTCATACTGGATAGGAAGAATCTTCCAGTTAAATTACTAGATTATATTTGACTTTCACAGGAGGATAATAATCCTGAAATCCTTGAACTATGGGAAAGAATACAGTATTTTGAATGTTTATTGCCTCCCGGCGCACCCTCTTAAAACCGTGGTAGATGCATTTTCCAAATTAAGTTATCTTGCCTCGTGCTACATTATTATAGACGATTTCAACTGCCTTACATACCCCACAGTGGACAGAATGTCCAAAGGTCCCCCAATACCCTCGTTATAATGTAAGCAATTAGTGGATTTGTGTGCAGAACTAGAGATGGTGGATGTCTGGAGGTAAATCTACCTCACAAGTAGGGATTTTATTTTCTTCTTTAACCTGCAGAAATGCCGCACGAGGGTTGATATCTTCCCCATCCCAACAGAAATCTTAGATTCAGTGGCATCCTGCACAATTGGGAATACTACCATTTCTGACTATGAAGCAGGATACGTATTGATTAAGATTTAGGGCAATATAACAGATTCGAGACACTGGCGAATGTATCCCTTCATTCGTAAGGCTAGTTAGTTCATTGAGTATTTCTGCAATGTATTCAGATCTTTCTGAGCCATTAATTCAAATTCAACCAGTAAGCCATCCATTCTATGGAAAATTGCTAAGGCTTATGCCAAAGGAATAATTAAGCCTCAGGCTGCAGCAGAAGGGGTAGCAGGAGCGCTGGCTTGAGGCACAGCTGAGGGCAGTTGAGAGGGCATACTGTGATAGACCCTCAGTGGCTAAGCTGCAGAGGATCACAACGCTTCGGTCTACAGTGAATTCCACGCTCAAACAGAGAGCCAAGAAGGAACTTTCTTTTGCAAGACAAAGGCTGTTTGAACATGGCGATAAACCAGACTAGTATTTAGCCGATCTTGTCAGGAAAACGAGCGCCCATCTCAAGCCATTACCTAACTTAGGGAAGGTACTGGGATCCTTACCTTTGATTCCAAAAAGATTAATGCCTCCTGTCCGAGATTTTTCTCCAAATTGTTTCAGACTGAACATTTTGAGGATAGATGGATTTAGATGGAGTCATTTTTCAAGAACCTTGGTCTTCCAGGAGTAACCCCTGAGAACGTGTTGTGTCTTAATGCACCATTGTCAGCACGGGAAGGTGTGAAGCAGGTTCAGAATGTAAAGGCGCACGTTCCTGACGGATTACCGAGTGAATGTTATGAATAATTTGTAAACCTATTGTCAGGGCTGATGTTTAACATGTTCCATTAATCATACAGTCACGAACCCTCCCTCCATCCTTAAGGATGATGAAGAAAGGAAGACCCTGACGGATTGTGGTTCTTTCACGCCAATCTCACTTTTAAATGTTGGTTTCAAAATCCATTCTGCGACACGTGCATTAAGGCTGGAAACCTTGCTGCCTTCCGTTTCCAAAGAGGACCAAACAGGCTTTATAAAGGGCCGCAGATCTTACGACAATGTGAAGAGGTTACACAATATGATCCAAGATGTCAACTAAAATCTGTCAAGGGATCATTGATCTCTTTAGATGAGAGAAGGCATTTTATTGGGTTGAGTGGCCGGATCCCTTCTGGACGTTAGAACGGTTTGGTCTACACAAAGATTTTATCAAGTGGGTGAGGGTCCTTTACAGCGATCCTCTGGCTGCGGTTCTCACTAACGGTGTGCCAACCAGTAATATTCATATTTCTCGAGGCAGCCGACAAGGATGACACCTTTCACCATTATTGTTTTCGTTGGAGATTGAGCCACTTACAGAGGCCATCCGTAGGGATGTCAACATATCTGCCCCAGAAGAAGGACAGAAGTCATTTAAGATTACTGTGGGGATATAGGTAAAGTAGTGATATTTCTGCAATTATAATTACTTACCCAAGGTAAATGAACTCACACCAGTGTGTAATTGTTTCAACTAAGAGCTGAGTCAACTAGTATCCAAACTATGTGGAGGAAATACATAATTGTTTTTGTATTAGCCAAAATTGTATGCAAGAATGAAACGTGACTGCAAAGCAATGGTAGATGTTACAGACAAATAGACAAGGAGCTGTGAGGATGTAGGTTAAGCCAGATATGCTTGCACAAGCAATAGTTATAAGCATCTGTTGCCCATTTTTACAGAAACACAGGAACAAACCCCAATTAACAGGTCATAAGGATCAGTATGGTTGGGGAAAGCACAGGTGGAGGGAGTAGATAATGGTGAAGAAAGGATATACCTAACAATGGGCCACAGCGGGATGTGGTCAAACGGCCTTGTGAGGCCAGATTTAAGCATTTTGTCACAGACAAGGCCGGATAAGGCAACAGATAATCAGGAGTAATGGGTGCCGGTCTTAGAGAAGTGGAAGATGTAAATGGGGAGGAGCAATGGGATAAAAAAAGGAACCAAATTACATAAATATCGTGTATTCATTGAATTCAGTGTGTGTGTGTGTCCCTGCCTTGTAGACAGTCGACATCGCACCCTCTTGCAAGGGTAAAATAAATGACACTACTGATTGAGATCTTGTCTCGGACTGAAATTATTGAAGTGAGTGAGCTTTGTTTCTCACAACTGGGGGCTCGTCCGGGATGTTCTTCCATCACCAGGGGGAGTGGCTGGCACTGGACACTGGGAATATGCGTCCCGTTCCCAATTGAGGAGCGGTCTCGTGTCCCGGTTTGATCCGCTCCCTTGGGCGACTAGTACGAATCCCACAAGAGAGACATCTGAATCAGACAGTGAAAGGAGGTCGATAGAAAATACGGCAAAAAGGTGCCAGGCAACTCTGTGCACAGACCAGGGTAAGAAAATTGACTTTTAAGTACTGCCTTGGTGGCCAGGATTGAGTTTTAGTAGTTAATAAGGAACTAACGAAGGAATTCAATATGGGTTGTGCTGTGGGTAAGGAAAAAGCCTCCGGGAGAACAAAAGAAGAAAAAGGCAATGGAAATGGAGGCGGGGTCCCTTACAACATTCCTCCAGAAAGTCCGCTGGGCAGGATGTTGTGGTATTGGAAAAATAATACTTGAACAAGGGAAAAAGATGATTAAATAGTGTTGCTTTGTATAGACTAAGGAATCCATTCTTCGTCCCGCCGTCTTCTGGCCAAAGTACGGGTTCGCTGAAGACTGGGTTTTTAAATATTTGAATTTATATGTCAATGAAAAACAGCCTTACAGTCAGGAGGAATCAGATTATGCTTCAAGTCAGAAGGGCTAGTGGCTGAAGGGCTACTGATGGTAAACTTTGGAACTAAATCATGGCCAGACATCCCGAAAAATATTCAAAAGATAGAGGGCTGAAGCGAGCAGCACCCAGAGGTGTTGTTGCGCGAAGTTCAGAAAGTGCCTGTGAGATATGGTGTGTGAGAGAGAATGAAAAGAGCTCTACAGCTGGTAGAAAGTTTAACCCTTTGTGATTTGGTTTGAATGCACATTTATTGTTGGTGATTGAATGTTTGCGTTTTATTCCGTGGAGCTTGAGTTCCAGGAATGTTTTGAATCTGATTTTTATTATGGAAACTTAACATGATTTCTTTTAAGGTTAAGGATTCTATAGCGATTATGAAAAAAAATGATAACTCCTGTTCTTTTTACAGGTCATGACTGCCTTACTATCAGTTTCTAACTAATCGCTTTTATCCTGACATAAGAGCGATTTATGGAGGACAGTTGAAGTTTCAGTTCAACGTTAGATTGCAGTAAAAACAAAATCCTATGATTAATGTTTGTGACCTTGGATTCGGCCATTGTTCATGCATTAGAATTTTTTTTTAACTTGAATAGACAAATTATTTTAAGGCAGCTCTGATTATTTCACGACATATAGCATTGTAATTGAGCAATGATTGGTCAGGACTACTTAAGAAAACTAATTTTGGATTTAAATTAAGGGACCAAAACTGGGTAATTATAGTGGATTTCAAAGTTGGGAACTGTATGCATTTTACATTTTAAATATTAAATACTGAATAAATGAATGTAAATAGAGAAATATAATTACAAGTTATGCAGGCTTTAAAGTTAGTCAAGCATGAATTGATGAATTGGTATTTGAAGTTATGGGGAGCAAGAAATATTGCAATATTTCTTAAAAAAATTCTCAAGGTCTAAATAAAACATTGGGTGATGAAAACGGCCATTTGGTGGCCCGAAGGCTGTTCAGTTGGTTAAATCGGCTCAGCAATTGATCTGGCAACGTAACATGAGAAGTGGAAACAAAAGGCAAAAATAATGATAAACCACCGTTGATGAGATAATAAAGAAAAAGGACAAAGCTAAAACAAGAAAAAAACCGGAATGGTCAGGGAGGAGATGTTAAGGCGTCTGGTGGAAAGGAACAAGGATCGAAGTGGAAATCCCCACAAGCGGGATGTTATTACGTGAAAGGACGGGTCACTTTAAGAGAGTGTCCAGATTTGAAAAAGGAAGTAAAGACAGTACCGTTTATGAACCTTGATGAAAAATACTGCCACCAAATTGGGACTGAAGTAACTGCAAATGGTGCTATGAAATCTGTTGAGTTTCTTAAAAATGAATGTGCTCGAGCAAAACAATTACAGAAACAGAATGAGAAAGCACAAGTGACTGGTAAACAAATAGAACTGCGCAATTACAGTTTTAAAAATGTTTTGGTCATTTGTTGCGTTTCCACCCTGAATTACAGATAATAATTTTTATATTTATGTAATATATAATGAATAATTAATATTTACAATAAATCGATTGTGTTAGCCTGAATCAATATTAATTGGCAGGATCCCTTCACACATTCTCAGTGACCTGTCATATTGATTCCTGGTTAATTTAAAACATGACTGCATTAATTAATTGTTAATTAAAGAATGGAAAGCTACCTCACTGGCTGATAAGGTAACGAAAGAAGCAGCTCTGAATCCACAGGAAGCGGTGGTTTATTTCCGAATACCTACGGTCCCAGGTCCTCGGGAAGTTCCTATCTCTGGCCACTGCCAATCCCAGAAACTAAAGATTTGTTCTTAAAGAAGTATATACTGGGCTTGTCCTCCTATTTGCCTTTCCTCAGGAAACAGGCTTTATTGGCACAGACTCCACCCCTTGAATTTGCTGTTCATCTGATTCGACTGGGAGATTGCATCTTAGTAAAATTATGGACAGGGACTAAATTGCAGCCGGACTGGGAAGGGCCGTATCAGGCTCTTTTGACAGAAACGGCAATAAAGACGGCAGAAAAAGGCTGGACTCACTACACTCGGATCAAAGGGCCAGTGGAATCTCCAATTGAGGAAGAAGTCTGGACAGCCGAATCAACGCAAGAACCACAGAAACTCAAATTGAAGAGACTTTGAGTAACTGATGATACAGTGGCGATGCGAGCGCGGGATTATTTCTGTAGGATTGTATATTAAGTCTTACTGTGCTTCAGCACGATTTTTAGAATACTGGGAATGCTTAGAGTAATGATGCTAGCCCTCTTAGTATTGGGATTTTGTCAAATATTATTTTCATATGTATTATTAACGGTTCCTGAGTCAGATCATCTACAAGTAATATACGCTGATGCATGCAGCTCAGTAAATTGTGGGGATGTAGATAATCACAGACAGTACTGCAGCTCAGAGATACATCTTAAGTCTTATGGGGATGGCCTCGGGGATGGTACTTGGTATAATGGTCTCGTCACAGTACACCGGGCGCCCTTCTGACCAGCTCGCGATTGTTCTGATAAAAAGTGTAACCCAATATACCGAACGATAAAGAAAACTACATGACACGAAGCAATTCTGGGGGGGCACCTATGAGATACAATTAGATGAAATATTTGGGATAGAAATGAAAGTAAACAGGAAGGATTTCTTGGGCTGTTGTTTTCGAATTAGTGAAGGACAGGGAAAACAGGTAGAACTACTGGGTAATAAGATACAACCCTTCACCCCTACCGATTACCCTAAAGTAGTAAAGATTATAGAGGTAAAGGACTTGAAACAGACCATCGAAATAGAAACTGGGAACGGGGATGCAAATGCCTGGGTTGAATGGGTAAAGTATACTGTAAAAAGTCTGAACAAGAGCAATTGCTATGCATGTGCCTCCCCCCCCCCCCCCCACCCCATGTTTTCAGCCGCAGTTGGAAATCACAAGTCGTGTGTGCTAGACGAGGTACAAATCGGTCTAGAGATTTGGGGGAGATGAAATTGGGTACAGAGATTAAGAATGTCACCGAAACGGACAAGGGAGTGAACTACTCAGCACTAAGGTTCCCCGAGCGGATCTGTGGTGGTTCTGTGGAGGCAAAATATTGAGACCCACCCTACCTCCGGATTGGAGAGGGATAAATGCAATTGTACAATTGGCAATTCCATTTACCCTGGCATTTGTGAGGGAAACAATAGTAGGTGAAAAGGGAAGGGGTAAAAGATTGTTAGATACTTCTATCGATGACAGGATTTATCTCGATTCGGTAGGAGTCCCTAGGAGGATACCTGATGAGTTCAAGGCTCGCAACCAGATTGCAGCAGGCTTTGAGTCAGCTTTCTTCTGGTGGGAAACAATTAATAAAAATGTAGATTGGATAAACTACATTTTCTATAATCAACAGTGATTTATAAATTATACAAGAGATGCGGTTAAAGGAATATCAGAACAGCTTGATGCGACAAGTAGGATGGCATGGGAAAACAGAATGGCCCTTGATATAATTTTAGCAGAAAAAGGGTGTGTGTGTGTGTGTGTGTGATGTTAGGAAGAAGCTGTTGTACCTTGATTCCTAATACCATTGCGCCTTATGGTTCAATTATTCGGGGCTTAAGGGGATTGACTACCTTAGCAGAGGAACTGGCAGAGAATTCAGGAAAAGACACGTCTCTCACGGGATGGCTTGAATCATGGTTTGGAAAATTGAAGGGGGGGGGTGGTTTCCCTCCTTAATTCCCTGATAGTAGCAAATGTATTGGTGACATTTGTCTTTTCTATCATACCCTGCATATGATGTTTCACCCAAAGACTGATTGAGACAACCTTAATGAAACAGATGCACCGAAAAGGGAATCAGGCAGAGGAACTTTATGGACTAAGTAATGAGGGGATGAGTGAGACCAAGATGGATGAAGTCTCTGGAATGATGCTTGCGAATTTTGGGAGCGATGCTTTAAAAGAAAAATGCAGAAGGTAACAAATGGTAATTCGAGAAAAAGGGGAAATTGTGGGGATATAGGTAAAGTAGTGTTACTTCTGCAATTATAATTACTTATGCAAGGTAAATGAACTCACACCAGTGTGTAATTGTTTCAACTAAGAGCTGAGTCAACTAGAATCCAAATTATGTGGAGGAAATACATAATTGTTTTTGTATTAGCTAAAATTGCATGCAAGAATGAAACGTGACTGCAAAACAATGGTAGATGTTGCAGACAAATAGATAAGGTGCTATGAGGATGTAGGTTAAGCCAGATATGCTTGCACAAGCAGTAGTTATAAGCATCTGTTGCCCACTTTTACAGAAACACAGGAACAAACCCCAATTAACAGGTCATAAGGATCAGTATGGTTGGGGAAAGCACAGATGGAGGGAGTAGATAATGGTGAAGAAAGGATATACCAAATAATGGGCCACAGCGGGATGTGGTCAAACGGCCTTATGAGGCCAGATATAAGCATTTTGTCACAGACAAGGCCGGGTAAGGCAAGAGATAAACAGGAGTAATGGGTGCCGGTCTTAGAGAAGTGGAAGATGCAAATGGGGAGGAGCAATGGGATAAAAAAAGGAACCAAATTACATAAATATCGTGTATTCATTGAATTCAGTGTGTGTGTGTCCCTGCCTTGTAGACAGTGGACATCTCAACCTCTTGCAAGGGTAAAATAAATGACACTACTGATTGAGATCTTGTCTCGGACTGAAATTATTGAAGTGAGTGAGCTTTGTTTCTCACAATTACATTGATGATTGTCTTATGTTTTTTGTCAAATTCCGTAATTTCGGTACTTCATGTGACGCAATGCATTAATTCACTTGTTGCCTTTCTGGGCGATAAGATTAATTTTACAAAGTTGGAGGCTATGTCTATGGAAGTTCTTAGGGAAATACCTGATACTGAGGGCAAATCTTGATTTCCTTTTAAATGGTCACTGGGGTGGATTCCCTATTTCAGTATATTCATTACATCTGTGCTTGATCTTTTTTTTTAAACGTGAACTGTGTCCATTCGTTTGACAAAATTAAACAAGACCTTCAAAGATGGGAGGCATTTCCAATATCCTGGCTAATTCGGATAGCTGTTATTAAAATGAATGTCCTACCTCATTTACTATCCCCCGTGTGAATGCTTTCTTTGATGTTTCCCAGACAGATATTTTGGAAACATAATGGCTCTTTTAGCGTTTTTATTTGGCACCATAAGCTATTCTTTATCAAGCTAACAAAATTGCAACTGCTCCACAGATTGTGGGGAGTTGATCTCCCCGATTAAAAGCTATCACTTAAGCTCTTTTATCATCCTATGTTAGTGCCTGGGCCGCTGGGGACTCGGCGTCAATACGGCTATACATTGAGCCATCTCAGACAAAGTGAACCCTTATTAGCCTGTTGTTCTCAGATAAAATGACAACATTTATGGAGTTTTGTTAAAAACTCATTATTATCAATACTGTTAAAACTTTAAGGACAATGCGTCAGATCGAGGGCAATACAGCCAAAACCACGTTTCTTACCCCTATAATTGGTATGCCGGGTTGTCAACCGGGGATAATGGATTCCAGGTTTAAACTGTGGGCAGCGAGGGGGGTACCTTGCTTGGTTGATTTAGAATTGGTAGAATTCCTACAGTGTGGATACAAGCACTTGGGACCAGCAAGTCCACTTCGATACTCTGAAGAGTAACCCACCCAGATCCATTCCCCTACAATCCTATATTTATCCTGACTGATGTCTAAACTTACAGATCCTGGAACACTACGAGCGATTTAACAATTGCCGATTCATCTAACCTGCACATCTTTGTGACTGTGGGAGGAAACCTACGCAGACACAGTTGAGAACATACTTACTCCACACAGCCAGTCACCCAAGACTGGACCAAACCCGTGACCCTGGTGCAGTGAGTCAGCAGTGCAAACCACTGAGCCACCACGTGTTACGTGAGGGAGAAACAATTATACCATTTGATCAAATAACTCGTAAGTATGGACTACCTGGTAGGGAATTCTTCTGTTTTTTTTCCAGATTAGAGATTTGATTTTAAAAACACACACGTTTAACAGACTCTTCCAGATCCAACATAGAGAAGTGGGTGCATATTGCTAAGGATACACTCTTTGTTAGTACCCTTTATCATTTGTTGAAGTGTGTCCCCTCAGACAAGACTGTGCAGCTTCGTGATGTCTGTGCGAGAGAGTTGGGGGGGGGGGGGTATAGATCTCTTTAGAGACATGGGAGGATATTTGTGAAAATGCTCGAAGGATTTTGATCTGTAATAGGACCCATTCCATGCAGTTAAAAATTCTTCTGACACCAGATTTTCTCACAAAATTCAGTGTGGGATTATCTTCAGCATGTCCTAAATGCAGAATGACTACAGGCACTCTTACGCATTGCGTGTGGGCCTGCTGCAGGCTTTGTGTATGTTGGATCACTGTGTTACGAGTGGTAGAGTGGGTCATGGGGTCCGAATTGGAGATGGACACAGTTTCTCTTTTCTTGGGCCTGCCCAGAGTATCTTACGCAGATGCACATGGGAAAAAAATTATATCCTTACTTTCTGTGCTAGGAAATATTATTCTGTTGTGTTGGATGTTTGAAACTCCGAGGGCCTGTTGGGTCTTTGTAAGCTCATCCTGGAGAATATCCCTTTGGACTTTCTCACCAGTGCACCAGAAAACAGAGATTAATACAAGTAATAGAGTCATAGAGATGTACAGCATGGAAACACACCCTTCGATCCAACCCATCCATGCTGACCACATATCCCAAACCAAACTAGTCCCACCTTCCAGCACCCGGCCCATAACACTCCAAACCCTTCCTATTCATGTACTCATCCAAATGCCTCTTAAGTGTTATACTTGTACCAGCCTCCATCACTTCACCTGGCAGCTCATTCCATACACGTACCACCCTCTGTGTGAAATAGTTGCCCCGTAGGTATCTCTTGTATCTTTCCCCTCTCACCCTAAAACTATGCCTTTCATTTCTGGACTCCCTGGCCCCAGGGAAAAGACTTTAGCTATTTACCCTATCCATGGCCCTTACAATTTTGAAAACCTCTATAATGTCACCCCTCAGCATCAGATGTTCCAGCGAAAACAGCCCCAGCCTATTCAGCCTCTCCCTGTAGCTCAAATCCTCCAACTCTGGCAACATCCTTGTAAATCTTTTCTGAACCCTTTCAAGTTTCACATCATCTTTCCAATAGGAAGGAGAGCAGAATTGCACGCAATATTCCAACAGTGGCTTAACCAGTGTCCTGGACAGCTGCAACATGATCTTTCAACTCCTGCACTCAATGCTCTGACCAATAAAGGAAAGCATACCAAACGCCTTCTTCACTATCCTATCTATCTGCGACAACACTTTCAAGGAGCTATGAACCTGCACTCCAAGGTCTCTTTGTTCTGCAACACTCCCTGGGACCTTACTATTAAGTGTATAAGTCCTGCTAAGATTTGCTTTCCCAAAATGCAGCACCTCGCATTTATCTGAATTAAACTCCATCTGCCATTTCTCAGCCCATTGGCCCATCTGGTCAAGATCCTGTTGCAATCTGAAGTGACCCGCTTCACTGTCCACTGGACCTCTAATTTTGGTGTCATCTGCAAACTTACTAACTGTACCTCTTCTGGTCGCATCCAAATCATTCATGTCAATGACAAGAAGTAGTGAATCCCGCACCGATCCTTGTGGCATTCCACTGGTCACAGGCCTCCAGTCTGAAAAACAACCCTCCACCACCACCCTCTGTCTTCTACCTTTGAGCCAGTTCTGCATCCAAATGACTAGTTCTCCCTGTATTACATCTAACCTTGCTAATCAGTCTCCCATAGGGAACCTTGACGAAACCTTTACTGAAGTCCATATAGATCACATCTACCCCTCTGCCCTCATCAATCCTCTTTGTTACTTCCACAAAAAACTCAATCAAGTTTGTGAGACAGGATTTCCCACGCACAAAGCCATGTTGACTATCCCTAATCAGTCCTTGCGTTTCCAAATGCATGCACATCCTGTCCCTCAGGATTCCCTCCAACAACTTGCCAACCACCAACGTCAGGCTCACTGGTCTTTAGTTCCCTGGCTTGTCCTTACCACCCTTCTTAAACAGTGGCACTACGTTAGCTAACCTCCAGTCTTCCAGCACCTCACCTGTGACTATCGATATTACAAATATCTCAGCAAGAGGCCCTGCAATCACTTCTCGAGTTTCCCACAGAGTTCTAGGGTACACCTGATCAGGTCCTGTGGATTTATCCACCTTTACCCGTTTTAAGACATCCAGAACTTCCTCCTCTGTAATATGGACATTTTGCAAGGTGTCACTATCTGTTTCCCTACATGTTATATCTTCCATATCCTTTTCCCCAGTAAATACTTAATGCAAAATACTCCCCTATACGTCCTATGCCAGGGAAAATGTTCTGTTGTGTTGGATTTCTGAAACGCCCGCCGGGTCTGTTGGGTCGTCATAAGCTCGTCATGGAGAATATACCTTTGGACATTCTCATCAGTATGGTGCACCGAAAAGCAGAGATTTATAGAAGGTATGGCAGCCCTTTTTGGATTACCGCGATGCAGGCTTACCTGCCAATCTAAAAAGTGCTTTTATATAGCCATGACGATATTGTCTAATGAATCTAATATGAAGAATTGTGAACATATGAATGTGTATCAGTTAATGCTCTCGAAGAACAAGAGCTACCGTTTTGTTATTCTGAGCAGTATTATTTATTTAGTATTTATTGTTTGTTTTTGTTTTTCTTCTGTCCGTTAAGAGACTTTAACTTGTTTTGTATGTACATGCACATGGGTGTAATTTTGTTCAGTTATTTGAGTTGTTTTGCTATTGGTTTAATATAATAAGGATCTATTTTTCAGTTAAATTTTTTTTAAAAAAAACTAAAATTGATAGAATAGAGTCCCAAAGAACTCATTAGATAGACCACTCATGTTGATTTACCCTGAATGTCACCACACTTCGGGTGATGGGGTGAGGTTGAGAGAGCATCCCCTTCATGGTAACCTCTATCAGTGTGGAGAATTGAACCTGCGCTGGTGGCCTCCCTCTGCATCACAAACCAACCATCCATCCAACTGAGTGGGAAACTATGTAACTGTTACACACAGAATCAGTCACAGACAAAGGGCAGGAGAAAGATTCATGACAAGAAAAAAGGTATATTTGAGATAACGGTCATGATAACGGATGAGGATAAAAACGTTCTCTGCTAGAAATTGTATTTTAAATTGAGACAAGTGTTTGGAAGCTGCTTTTGGCTGAAGACAATAAGGTGAGACGAATGAAATAACCATAATGACTAATGGTGATTGGGTATCGATAACCATAAAGTAAGTGCATGTTTTTGATTGGTCTGTGGAAAGCATGCTGACTATTGTATGAATTTATAAAGCAGATGAAATATATTGTTAGGAGAGTCCGTCCCCATGGGAAATGCCTTCTGAACACATGCTAGAAGAAACACGGGGTAAAAAGTTTCTGAGAATCATCTGCTCGCTAACAGGAAGCTGGGGGTTGAATGACTGAAAGTTCCTGTAACATGGAGCTGAAAAAGCCATCACATCACCCCCAAACGTATTGAATGTTGGAGCATGTTTAAAGTATCGAATGGCCTCATCATGGATTTTAACTGTGTGTGATTTGAAAAACTTACATCTCTACTCCATCCTCTTACGTGTTACACACTGGGGCACTGTCGCTTTACTGAAACTGGGAATAAGTTGGAATATTATCTGAAACATTCCATAATTGGCATTCTCCAGAATATTCTATAACTGTCTGGGGGGGCATTAGAAATGCAAGAGAGAAGCATAGGGAAGGTGCTGAATGCAGTAGTGAGATTGGTGGAGCATGAGCCTTGTTCGGGTGTCCGTGCTATAACAGATATACAGTGCGTGTGTGGGAGCAGAGAGAATACGGTGACCCTTATCCTTACAGAGTGGGGAAGGTTATTGATGCTTGTCCTGTTTTGCTGGACATTTCTTCAGACCACAGATACTGCACTGAGGTGGATGGTGAGCTCAGATCAGGCTCGGTGGGTCTGGTGGTGTGATCCCTCTGGGAAGAGATTGGTTCCCCTCTGTACTAGCCCATCCACCAGGACCCCCGTGCCCCTGTAAAGAAACCGTGGTGTAATTACCCCTTATCTGGCAAACTGTGCAGGACAGTTCCAAACTGAGAAAGCTCAACCGTGTGCCCATTGGCCTTTTAAAGATGACCCCAGTGTCAGGGATCAAGGAATATCCTGGGGCATCCAGGCGATGGTGAGTACCTACAGTCGTGATGGTTGGGAGAATCGGTCTGGAATTGTATGAGAGGGACACCATAGAGTGGGGTGGTTAGTTAATGAGATGAGTTTGGTAAGATAACACCAGGAAATTTGCTCGGCCTCGTGCAGACAACCCCCCTGTCACACTCAATGAAAATGTCACTGCGACAGTTTTTTGTTTGATTCAGCCCAATGAGGCGAAGACTCTACTGTCCTCACTCCCAGTTACAAAGCTGTAGAACAAATGCACATCCAAAACTCTACATCGCCTGAACGCTCAGCAATACCCCTTTCACTCATAATTCTTCATAATGCTGACCTGTGTTGCATGATACTGTCGAACTGTCTTCATATCAGCATTCTGAAACCTGGGAACATATCTTTCCATGACATTTTTTCTCAGTCTCCCCAATCTGCCACCACTCCAAAACACACTCACTTATAGTCATACTGCATGAGACTGCCAGTATGACTGGCCATTTGGCCCAGCTGGTCCATGCCAACCAGAATGTCTATCCACACTCACCCCATTTCCCTGCTCTTGCTCTGTATCCCTCTAATCCTTTCCTATCTGTGTATTTGTCCAAATGCCTTGTCAATGTTGTTATTGTACCCACCTCAATCACTTCCACTGCCAGCTCAGTCCATATGCGTATCACACTCTGTGTAAAAAAGTTACCCCTCAGGTTCCTTTTTTATATGTTTTTTTTTTCCTTTCCAAACATTAATGGATGTTCTCTAGTCCTCGATTCCACAACCTTGGGAAAAAATTTGAAGTATTCACCACATGCACGCCTTTCATGATTTTATAAGAGTTACACTTCTACAAGAACCCTCTCAGTTCCTACGTTGTAACGAAATAAATTCTAACCTGTCCAACCTCTGCCTATAACTTTGAGCCTTTAGCCCAGGAAACATCATTGTAAATTTCTTCCACACTCTTTCTCGTTCAATATATTCCTTTCTAGGGCAAGGTGAACAAAACTGAACACAATACACCAACTGCAGCCTTATCAACATCCTGTACAACTGCAACATAACGTCCCAACTTCTATACTCAATGCCCTGATTAAGGCCAGTGTGTCAACAGCCTTCTTCACTGTCCTGTGTATCTGTGACTCAAATTTCAGATAACTGTCCTTTTGTTCCATTACACTCCTTAAGACCCTCTCATTCATCATTAAACTCCTACCTGGATTTGACTTTCCAAAATGCAAGATGTCACACTTACCTATATTAAACACCAGTTACTATTTCTCAGCCCACTTCCTTAGCTGACCAAGGTACTGCTGCAATTTCTGATAATGTTCCTCACTGTAAATGATGTCTCCTAATTTAGAATCATCTGCAAACTTACTAACCTTGCGTTGTGCAATCTGGTCCAAATCATTGATATAGATAACAAACAGCAATGGGCTCAGGACCGACGACTGAGGCACTCTACTAGTTACAGGCCTCCAGTCCGACGAGCATACATCCACCATAGCCATTTGCTTCATAACATCAAATCAATTGTGTCGCCAATTTGCCACTTTACATTGGAGTCCATGTAGTCTAACCTTCCAGAGCGGCCTACCATGTGGAACCTTATCAAAGCCTTTACTGAAATCCATATAGACTATGTCCACCACCCTGCCCTTGTCAACCTTCCTGGTCACTTCCTCAAAAACTCTATCAAAATTTGTAAGGCATGATCTGCCAGGCACAAAGCTATGCTGACTGCTCCAAGTCAAACTCTGTTTTTCCAAATGCATGCACATCTTATATCTCCGAACCTTCTCAAGCGGTTTACTGAAAACAGATGTGAAGCCTACTGGTCGATATTTCCCAGGCATTTATTTGCAGCCCTTCTTGAATAACGGTACATTTGTTACTGCCCAGTCTTCCGGGTCCTTGGCCCCTTAACTGTTTTATCTCGCCTTTTGCAGTGATCTTGGATGTATCTGGTCAAGACCAAGAGATTTATCTGACTCTATGATTTCTAATATGTCCAACAGCAGCTCCACTGTGATATGGACTGTACCAAGATATGACAACTAACCTCCCAAAGGTCACGGGTCTTTCTTCATGGCAAACACAGAAGGGGAATTGAGGAACTCAAGCATCTTTTGAGGTTTTACACATGCATGCCCATTTTGGATTGTCAGGCGTCCTATTCTCTCTCTGGTTGTTCTTTTTCTTTCCTATACTGAATTTGGATTCACATTAATCTATTCAGCCAAGGCTATCTCATACTCCCTATTCCCCCTGCTGATTTCCTTCTTCAGTGAACTCCTGTATCCCCTGTGTAACTCCAGGGATTCCCTTGGTCCCAGCTGCCTGTACGTGAGCCACGCCTCCTTTGTTTGCTGGTCAGAGCCTCAATATCTCTTGTCATCCAGGGTTCTCTCTTCCAGCCTCACTTTCCCTTCACCCTCACAGGAACATATAGACCTTGAACTCGAGCTATCTCACTTTTGAAGCTCTCCCACTTGCCCGGGATCCTTTTACCTGGAAACAAACTACTCCAATCATCCCCTGCAATCCCCTGTCTAATTCCAACAAAATACGCTTTGCCCCAACTTAGAACTTGAATCCGTGGACCAATTTTATCCCTACCATAATTATTTTAAAATTAATACAGCTCTAGTCACTTTTCCCAAAATGCTCCCCCACTTTACCTCCATCACATATCCCTATTTCTCAAAAGTAAGTCGAGTTTGTCCCTTACCCAGTAGGACCCTCGATATATTGCTTGTGGAAACTTTCCTGAACACACTTAACAAATTACCTTCCATCTAATGTCATAACCATCTGGAAGTCCCAGTCTATGTTAAGAAAATTAAAATCACCTATAATGACAACCCTATTGCTCCTGCAAGTCTCGCCAGTCTCCCTGAATATTTGTTCCTCTAATTCCCATTGATTATTTGGAGGCTTATAGTGCAACCACTATAACATCACCATCACCCTCTTACTTCTTTGCACTGTTCACAAAAACTTATTGGATATTATCTCAGTTATTTCATCTTTAAATACTAGAGTTATACTCGCCTTAATCAGAACTATTGGTATTTAAATTGTTTCCATTTACATCTCTTCCTTGCAGTGACTTTCACATTCACAGCATCCCTTGTCATGGCACAGTGGAGATATGGAGCTGTAAATCGATGGGAACTGCACATCCTGTCACTTTCAGCATTGGTTACATTTTTCCCCATACTGGGCAGTGATCTAATACAGTGTTACCGAACAATGCAACAGCCTGGGTTTGTATATGAATGAACCAGTGCAGACTGCACAGCTCCCCATGCTGGACATTTAGTCCATAATTATAGGAGGAGAAAGTGAGGTCTGCAGATGCTGGAGATCAAAGTTGAAACTTTATTGCTGGAACAGCACAGCAGGTCAGGCAGCATCCAGGGAACAGGAGATTCGACGTTTCGGGCACAGGCCCTTCTTCAAGAAGTCCATAATTATAGATCAAGCATTGGTTTGGGCTGCACAGAGTTTCACTCTGGACATTGCTGGGTTACATACAGCTGTACACTAGCCGGATCTACACAGTGCTCCATCCTGAATACGTAATGGAATGGCTGATTATGTGAGTTGGATTGAGAATGTGACAGTACTAAACATCTGACAATACCTTGGTTTTGTGTTTTCATTCTTGTGATTGGACCTTCAAATATTATCCTGTTAGTGTGAGTGTTGTTACAGCACCTGAGTCAACATGACCAACAAATGGAGCAGAGGCTGCAGAGAGGGGAGTATCCATAAAATGGAATGAGGGAATCACATCAGATCAGACGTGGTCTTTGTGAATGGTAGGGCAGGATTGAATGGACCACTAATGCAACTTATTCATATATTTCTGTTTGTTCCAAGCAAACTCCCCTTCTCTCCCAGTGTCCCATACTGGTCGGGAGTGAGTCACCTCCTGCTGTCCTTGCATAACAGGATGCTGGAGCCTCACTAGCCTCCAGATTTCCCTGTGCCCCAGTTTCGAGCTCTGAGTGACTCCCGCCTGTTCCTGTGTCCCAGTTTCAAGCAGTTGAATGACTGCCTCCTGTTCCTATGTCACAGTCTCGAGCTCTGAGTGACTCTCCTTTCCCTGTGCCCCAGTCTTAAGCAGTTGAATGACTGCGTCCTGTTCCTGTGTCCCAATCTTGGGCAGCTGAGTGACTGCCTCCTGATCCAAGGTTTGCGAAAGTAGATGTCCTCCTCCTACTACTGACTGACAGGCACCAATAGCTCTGTGCTCACCTGCTGCTCCTGGGGAATGAAGTTGAGGGCCAAGGCTTCTCTTGACTAAAAGCCTTTCTCCTGTTTCTGTTGAACACCATCAAAATCTGAATGTATTTTTGTATTTTAATCTCAGCAATTGCGCAAACAAGTTGACTGACTGAATTCAGAAGCTGAATAGACTCCTCCTGTTCCTGTGTTATACACTCAAGAGGCAATAGAGTCTCGGACATGTACAGAACAGAAAAAGACCTTTCGGTCTGATCGCCAATACCGACCAAATATCCTAAATAAATCTCGTCCTCCTTGACAGCACTTGGCCGATCTCCCTCTAAACACTTCCCATCCATGTATCTGTCCAACTGCATTTTAAATGGTGTAACTGCACCTGCCTCCACCACCTCTTTTGACGGCTCAATCCATACACACAGCAGTCTCTGTGTGAAAATGTTGTCCCTCATGTCCCTTTTTAAATCTTTCCCCTCTCACCTTAAACCTTTGTCTTCTAATTTTGGACTCGTCTATCCTAGGAAAAGACGTTGACTGTTTGACTTATCTATGCCCCTCATGATTTTATAAACCTCTTTAAGGTCACCCCTCAGCCTCAAAACTTGAAAATAGTCCCAGCCTAATCAAACTCTCCCTGTAACTCTAACCCTCCAACACCTGCAACGTTCTTTTAAATCTCTTCTGCACGCTTTCAAGTTTGACAACATCTTTGTGAAAGCAGGGAGACCAGGATTAAAGGCAATATTACAAAAGTGACCAAACCAATGTCCCTTACAGGTGCAACATGTCATGAAAATGTTTAGACACAAAGCCCGCACCAATAAAGGGAAGATCACCAAGTGCCTTCTTCACTGCGTTGTCGACCTGTGACGGCACTTTCAAGAAACAGAGAGCCTGCACCACAAGGTGACACAGTAGCTCAGTGGCTAGCATTGCTGCTGCAGAGCGCAGCGATCTGGGTTTAACTCCATCCTTGAATGATTGCCTGTGTGGGGTATGCACATTCTCCCCGTGTCTGCATGAGTCTCCTCCGGATATTATGTTTTCCTCTGACAGTATAAAGATATACAGATAAGGGTAGATTGACCATGCTAAATTGCGTAAAGTACCCAGGGACGTGTCGGGGAGGTGGATTAGGATGGGAAATGCAGGATCAGAGGGATAGGGTAGGGGTTTGTCCAAGTGGGATCCTGTTTAGAGGTTCGGTGTGGCCTCGATGGGCCGAATAGGCTGTTTCCTCACTGTAGGGATTCGATAATTTCTATGGAGTTCTCCTTGATTGGCAGCTTTCGACAGGACCCTACCTACATGTCTTGCCTTAATTTATCTTGCTAAAATGCAACATCTTACATTTATCTAAAATAAACCCCATCGGCCACTCCTCGGTTCACCTAAGCAAAGTCCCATTATAGTCTGAGAGATCATTCTTCACTGCAGACTACACCACCAAATTTGGTATTATCATCAAACTTACTGACCATACTTCGTATACTCAAATGAAAATGATTTGTATAAGTGACAAAATTCAGTGGACCCATCATTGATCTTTGCAGCACGCCACTGGTCACAGGTTTCAATGTTTAATGAACAAATGCCCACTGTCACGCCCTGACTCCAATATTCCAGAAAAAATTGTATCTAAATGGCGAGCTCTCCCTGGATTCCAGGCAGTCTAACCTTGTTAACCAGGCTACTATGTAGAACAGTTTTGTTTTCTTACTGAATTCCATAAAGACAACATCCACTGTCCTGCCTTCATCAATCATCTTCATCACTTCCTCACAAAATTCTACCGAGTCAGTGAGACGTGATCTCCAATGTACAAACCCCTCTTCAGTCCTTGTCTTTTCAAATGCTTATACATCCTTTCCCTCAAAATCCCCTCCAACAATTTAGTCACCATTGACGTCAGGCTCAGCGATTTATAGTTACCTGCTTTTTCCTTACTTTCTTAAATAATGACACGACATTAGCAGTCCTCCAGTCTTTTGACACCTCACCTGTGGAAATAAATGTTACAAATATATCAGCAAAATACTGAGCAATCTCTTTCCTAGCTTCCCACAAACGTCTGGGATACAACTGATCAGGTTCCGGAGATTTGTTCACCTTTATGTGTTTTAAAATGTCCAACACCTCCTTGTAATATAAACACTTTTCAAGATATCACTATATATTTTTTTCATTCTCTCGCTCTTGTAACCTCCTCGACATTAAATACTGAGAATAAATACTTGTTTCGTATCCCACCCATCTCCTGAGGTTCCACACAGAGGTAGCCTTACTGATCTTTAAGGGTCCCTATTCTCTGCCGAGTTAATCTTTTGCCATTAAAGGATTTGTAAAATGTCTTCAATACCTCGTTAACCCTATTTCTAAAGCCATCTCATGTCCACATTTTTCTACCTTGATTTCCCCGTTGACTATACACGTATTGCCCTTATACTCCTTTCGGGATTCACTTGGTCTCAGCTCTGTTTACCTGACATATGCCTCCTTCCTTACCTTGACCAGAGCATCAATATAGCTAGCCATCCAACACTCCTTGCACCCACCAGCCTTGCCCCTCTCACTAATCGAAACACGTTGGCTCTGGACTCTCTGAAACCAAGCTTTGATGGCCTTGCATTTTCCAACCGTCCCTTTACCTGTGAGTAGCGTATTCCAATCAGCCTTTCACAGGGCTCGCCTAACACTTTCAAAATTGGCCTCGCTCAAAGTTAGAACTTTAATGTTTACATCAGGGTCTTTCCTATTCCAAAACTAATTTAAAACTAATATTTTGCGTAACAGACGTGAAAGTTAAATAAACACTTCCTGCCCCTCTGTAACAGGCTCGAGAGGCTGAATGGATAGATTCTGGCCCTCTGTAATAGACTGGAAAGGCTGAATGGCCTCCTCCTGTCCTTGTGTAACAGATCCGAGACAATAAATGAGAAAGCAACCCGTGGATTACGAGCAGCCATTACACTGTACATGATGGAGGTCCATCCCTTCTCAGCTTTAGAAACACAAACAACACAATGTACTCCAGGTGCCTTCTCAGTAACACTTCATACAGCTGCAGCAACACATCTCTTTGTTTTGAATGATTCCGTGGGCAAAATGTACTAATATTCTAGATTTCCACGTTTTCAAGTAGCAACAGGCTAATATGGGCTGAATGGCCTTCTCTTATCCCTCTGTAAGAGGCCTGTCGGGACAGAATTGCTTCGGCCTGTTGCTGAGCAGCAGTCTCAATGCTCTGTCTCAAGGTTATGAAAGCATTTGTTAACAGGACACTTAAAACCACGAGGAGTGGCCGCACACTGGTCAATAATATCATACTTTGTGTAAAGGTATCTAGAAACTTGCCCACTCGACTTTTTTTATGCAGCAGATCTGTTATTTTATAACTGCCTCCTTTCATAAACAGAGTGGAACACATATAAACCCCTGCAGTGTTCTGTTAATACTGTCATATACAAGTTACAAAAAGATTATAATGATTCATGGTCTATCCCTCAGCAACCCTCACCCATTCCATCCAAACCCAGTAAATGTTCCCTTTTATACTGATATGAAAAGTGATGTGTGGAACTGGTTAACTGAGCTGTTTGTTCAGTCTTGATTTGGAGATGCCAGTGTTAGACTGGGGGTGTAAAAAGTTAAAAATCACACATCGCCAGGTTATAGTCCAATAGGTTTAATTGGACGCACACGAGCTTTCGGAGCGACGCTCCTTCATCAGTTGATAGTGGAGGACACAATTCTAAGGCACAGAATTTATAGCAAAAATTTACAGTGTGATGTAACTGAAATTATACATTGGAAAATACCTTGATTGTCTGTGCAGTCTTTCATCTGTTCGAATACCATAAAGTTTCACTTATTTCTTGTGTAAATCACAAAGCCCATTTTGTTTTTTAAAGTTGCATTCTCAGGTTAACTGTAACATTGACTGTAACCTAGACAATATGTTGAAGGTATTTGCCCCTGTGTTCCCTTGCCTATGCCATGATGTTTAGATTGATTCTAATCTGAAAAGTGAGAATACAGAGTTTTACATGCATTCATGCAGTTTTTGAGTTCAGAGGTTTACATGAATTCATGCAATTTTTTTAAGCAAAGTACAATGTAACTCTGCAAGTACAAATACACCGCACAAAACATATGTGTCCATGAAGGTCGTCTGTTATGTGTCTTTGTGTATGTGTGTTTTTCTGGGTGGAGGGTTGTGAGTGTGAGAGGGAGTGTATATGTGTGTATAGTGATGGAGAGTGTCTTAAGTCTGTGAGGGGGTGCATATGTGAGTGTGGCAG
>NC_057717.1:22111022-22112851 GCF_004010195.1 Chiloscyllium plagiosum | reverse complement strand
GTGCAATGGTGGTCACCTGTGATGTGACATGACCCCAAGATCCCGGTTGAAGCCCTCCCTATGGGTACCGAAATTAGCTGTCAGCCTCTGCTCGGCCACTTTTCGCTGCTGCCTGTCCTGAAGTCCGCCTTGGAGGATGGTCACACGGAGGTTGGAGGTTGAATGTCCTGGACCACTGTAGTGTTCCCCAATTGGGATGGAACACTCCTGTCTGTTGATTGTTGTGCGGTGCCCATTCATCTGTTGTCATAGCCTTTGCTCGGTTACCCAGTGTTTGTTCAGTGACTGTGATTAATGCCAATCTCCATTGATTCTAATTATCCCAGTGGAGGGTTTTAATGATAAATGGGCGCCGTTCAATGTGTTATCCCATAACATGAGTGGGAGCATCACCGACAGCACTGACAGGGATCAGCAGATCCAGACAGAGGAGGAGGAGAGATCAGAATCTGAGAACATGAGACTGGAATGTTCCAAAAATGGATCAGAATCTGAGAACATTAGACTGGCATGTTCCAGCAATAGACAGGAATTTATCCCATTATGTTTGGTATCTTTCTATCTTTCTGCATTTTATTGGTGGTCATTATCATTGCGGATCTATTACGCTCTTCTCATTATTCAATATATTTATTATCCTTTCCTGGCTATGTTTGGTGTTCCTGGTAAGTGTCACTGTCCAGTTTTTTTTCTCTATAAACTAGTTATGAGTGTATTATTGTTCTTTCATATAGTCTACACTTCTTGACACTATTATTGTTCCTGCTGAAACTCTCAATTTAGATATTTAGATGTACTAACTACATCAATGAACGTGTTCAATTACTGTCTCCCTCTCTGCTCTGGCAGTGTTACTCATGGGTCTCTATGTTGACCTACTCAGCTCCAGCGTAGAACTACAATTTATTGTATCATGGCCTTTGTTATTTAAATATTAACAGCATGGAGGTGACTCTGTACTGTTCTGGTTACAAACTTCACTTCCTTCCACTGTTTCCATCCCAACCCTGGCCAATATCTGCAGCTGAAGCAGACAAGTCACAACTGTGGGTGATCCCTTTGACTATGAGCTCATTCTTCACGCCATTCCCTGGCTATTTCTAACTTGAAATACTCACCACTCCAGAATATATCTCACTGGTTTAGTCCATCTGCTGTTTGAACCTTGAGCTATGAAATACAGTCTTAACGAAGCCAATAATCTGCTGCTGATGCTCCCGGCTTCAACCTGTCAAAGCAAATCTGCTTCGAACTCACACCAAACTCCCATCCATCTGTCATTCATGTGCACGCCGATGTATATTGCTATTGTGTCTAGCAATGCCTTTATGTTGACATTCTCAAACACTTTATCTCATCTGTCCATGAAACTTCTCTCGTTCTCTTTCTGTTAATTAACAAAAAGCCTGCCAGTTGTTCGTATTTAAAATAGTTTCCTCCACGTGCGTTCCTTCTCAAACAATGAGTTTCACATTCAAACACGCCAATCGCGCACACACACGTACTCTACCTCCATCTCTGATGAACACAGACACGCATGCAGAGAGAGCAAACTTTCCCATTGTAGACAGTAATCTGTTGCGAGTACAGTTCGCATATAATAGTAAAGTTTGCAATACTCTCTATGCTATCCAGATAGTACAGTTTACTGAGCAACACACTAGCATGGTCTGCACAGCTCTCCATGCTGGGCTGTCATCTTCTCCCAGTTTATGGTATTTGTGATGTTCTGTGAAGCAAATTCACAATTTGATGTAATAAACCATTTCCGCTGATCTGACAATGCCTTTATTCAATGTTCTCATTATTGTAATTTTACTTTCGAAGAT
>NC_057717.1:22091558-22110522 GCF_004010195.1 Chiloscyllium plagiosum | reverse complement strand
TGTTTCTGTGCAACAGGTTATAGGAGTAAGTGGCCTCCAATCTCTCCTATCAAGCAGGTATGCAGTGCTGGATGGAATACAGAAACATGGGACTGAGGAGCAGGAGTGGGACATTAGATACTTTGAGCCTTCTCCACCAGGCACTAAAATTGTCGACTCAGCCCCACTTTCCTGTCTATATATTATTACCCGTGACTCACTTCCCTGTCAAATATTTAATTAAACAGCTTTCAATCCATGTGAGAAAGGTCCTTTCAGAATATTTCGCCATCCCTCTTATAGAATCTGACAGTCATGCAGAACGGAAAGAGACCCGTTAGTCCAATCTGTTCACTCCGATCAGATATCAAATCTGATCTAGTCCCATTTGCCAGCATTTGGCCAATATCCCTCCTCTTTCAGATACATTTTAAATGTGCGATTGTAGCCGCCTTCACCACTTCTTCTGACAGCACTTTCTGCACACACACCACTCTCTGTGTGTAACATTTACCTTCACGTCCATTCTAAATTACTCGCCCACTCATTTTCAAACTATGCCCTCTTGTTCTGGACTCCCCTATCTTGGGGAGCAGATCATGTCTGTTCAGAATATCCATGGCCCTGCTGGTTTTGTAAACTTCTACAATGTCACCCTTCAGCCTCTGACACTCCAGGGGGAAACACCTCAACCTAATCAACCTTTCCCTGAAGCTCAAATCTCCAGTTCTGCAACTGAGTTGTACACAGTATTCTTGAAGTGGCCTCACCAACATCCTGTACAGGTGCAACATACCATCACAACTCCTATACTCAATGCTCTGACTGATTAAGGCAAATGTGCCAAATGTGTTCTGCACCACTCTCTCTACCTGCGACTCCACTTCCAAGGAACTATGTACCTACAGCCCTATGTCCCTTTGATTCACAACACTCCCCAGGACCTTACAATTAAGTGTATAATTCTGCCCTGATTTGCCTTCCCAAAATGTAAAATTGCGTATTTATCGAAAATTAACGAAATTTGTCACTCCCTGTCCCTTTGTCCCATCTAATTCTGGTCTTGTTGTACTCTGAGATAATCTACTACACCACATTTCTGATGTAATCTGTAACCTTACTAAATTATGGCCCAAATATTCACATCTAAATCCTTTACATAAATGATGAAATGCAGTGAAGTCAGTCCCGATTCTTACAGCACACTGCTGCTCATAAGCCTCCGTCTGAAAAATATCCCTCTTCCTTCAAGCCAATTGTGACTAGCTTCCTCTGTATCTCGTGTGACCGAACCTTACTCATCTGACTACCAATTGGAATGTTGTGAACACCTTACTGAGGTCCATGTAGACAATGTCTACCAAACTGCCTTCATCAATCTTCATTGTTACCTCTTCATAAAACTCAATCAAATTAATGAGACAATATTTCCCATGGAGAAAGCCACGTTGACTACACCGAACAACCCTTGCCTTCCCAAATGTATGAGCTGAAAAATGTGTTGCCGGAAAAGCGCAGCAGGTCAGGCAGCATCCAAGGAGCAGGGGAATCGACGTTTCGGGCATAAGTGTGTATGTAAATCCTTTCCCTCAGAATCCCCTCCAAGAACGTACCCACCACTGATATCAGGCTCACCGGTCTATAGTTCCCCGACTTTTCGGGTCACGTTTCCTTTTCTAGTCCCACTCCTCCACTGCTCACAACAAATGTCAAATGTGACCAGGTCGGTGATGTGGCCGATGATATCAGTCTCAGACTGGGTCAGTTTCAGTTTTAGCAACCAGTCAGGCTAGTTTCTGTAATCTGCTAAAATAACACGTTTATGATCCAGAGCAATGTTACTCAAACTATGGTGGAAAGATGAATGGCAAACTGTTTGGAAATTGCAAATAAAGAATCGATATTTCCCTTTCTAAAAACATTGACACACACACACACACACAGACACGCGCACACACACACACATAAACAAAATCTCTGCAATTTCAAGTTGAATGCGCTTTGTCCATATATTATTGTCACTCATGACAAAAGGAAAAAATGAGAGATTGTTCAAAATGTTATTCTGCTTCTGAAGACATTCTACTTACACAAGCTGCTCGCAGTGGGATTTCATTCTGGAACAGTTTGATTTGGCTGAATTCCCTTTGCATTAGGCAGTGAAGAGATTCCAATGAATTCTGACCAGGGATCGCCCAAGGGTATAACAGTGGCTCAGTGGTTAGCACTGCTGCCTCACAGCACCAGGGCCTTGCGTTCAATTCCAGACTTGGGTGACTATTTGTGCAGAGGTTACACATTATCCCCTTCTAATGGTTGCTCCAGTTTCCTTCCGCAGTCCAAAGCTCTGCTGGTTAGATGGATTGGTAATGATAATTTGTCCAAAGTGTTCAGGGGTCTCTAGGTCAGGTGCATCAGTCGGGGTAAATGTAAGGGAGCAAGCCTGGGAAGGTTGGTATGGACGTTTTGTGCCGAAGGGCCTGTTTGCACACTGTAGGGATTCTATAAAAATAAGAATGGTAACGACGACTGTAGATTTTTTGTTTTAGGTCGCACACATTGCTGTCATGAGGAACAATGAAGGAGAGAGAGTGTAATCAGGCAGATTACATTTTCTCTCTCTCTGAGCTGAATCACACAGTAATGTCATCCTCTCCCAAACATGTGAGGTCTCCTTGTACATTGTCCAAACTATGTCTCCATCACATTCCCTGTTCCATGTAGGTGCATCATTGTTGTTGTCATGCACAGTGCCATATCCTTAGCAGAAAATGGTCTCGGTCGATTAGAAGATATGGTTATATGTTGCTGCATCATTAAAAAAATAAAATGTTTAATGTATTCAGAATATTGTGTTAAAATGAATGCATTTTGCAACAAATACAGAAATTGCTGGAAAAGCTCGGCAGGTCTGTCAGCATCCAGAACCTTTTTACATGCTGTATTTCTACCAGCCTCCACCACTTCCTCTGGCAGCTCATTCCAGACGTACACCACCCTCTGTGTGAAATGGTGCTCGTGGGCTCGTCAAAACATTTCCCCTCTCAATTTCAACCAATGCTCTCCAGTTTTGGACGCCCCATTCTGCCTGACTACTCACCCTATCCATAACCATTTTGATTTTATCAATCTTTACTGCTGCAAAATGTGACTCCAATCAACATGAATGGCTGTGCTTTAAATCATCCTGGGCTTAAATTCTGAAATGCAATACTGACACCTCTTCCTTCGCCATCAAGCCACAATTCTAAATCCATTTTAATCAGTTTGTTCACGTGTGTTATGAAATACTTCTGTGGGATTTGCACCCAGGCCTTTGTGCCCAGAGGTTGGGACACTAGCATCACTGGGCAATACCCATAAAGCTGTAACATTATTCTCCCGTGTGTTTGTTCATCAACCTGTTCTGTCATGCTGTGACATACCTCTGCAACAGGCAGGACTTGAATCCAGAATTTCTAGTCCAGAGCTTGGAACACCACCACGCATGGTCAGGAATCAAATCCAGACCTCTGGCTCAGATGCAGGGACATTACCCACGACGCTACCATATCCAGATTTTGGGTCATATTTTAAGTGTCAGCTTTCAGCTCGGTGTGGATTTATTATAATCAGGTTACCTTTACTGAATTACACAAAACACTTTGTATTGTTAGACAAAGGCAAAATATTTGTCTCAACTGTAGGAAGTTGAGTATACGGGACTAGTGGTGCTGGAAGAGCACAGCAGATCAGGCAGCATCCGAGGAGCAGTAAAATCGACGTTTCAGGCAAAAGCTCTTCCTAATGAAGGGCTTTTGCCCGAAACGTCAATTTTACTGCTTCTTGGATGCTGCCTGAACTGCTGTGCTCTTCCAGCATTACGAATCCAAAATCTGGTTTCCAGCATCTACAGTCATTGTATTTACTTTGTTGCATGTACGTGCTGTGCCATCGAAGTTAACTATGAACAGCTTTAATCGCCATTATCTGTAGTCTGCAATATTCGGGAAAGAAATACTGCAGACACACTCTGCACAATGAAGGGTCTCGAATAGATTTTCATTACTGAACACCAGAGACGGAAAAAGACCATAATTTCAGGTCCCAAAAAACCGATCAGTATTACCTCTCACGTCTGACTGCCTTCTTCCTAAAACCATGACGTGATACCAGGCCGCTGATTACTGCCCAGCCTCTCCTCCCCACTGACTGTGTCTGCAACCTGTCCCTCCTCCCCCTAACCACAGAAGGTAAACCAAGCTCAGGGTCTTTGTGAAAATCAAGGCCGGAGTGTGCAGGCCTCCTGGAGAGGGGGAAGGAATTTTAAAATTAAACAGGGAAGGTGAGGTGGCAGTAATATCACTCACTGGGCTGAGGGGTGGCAGATGGAGTTTCGTTTGGATTACTGCGAGGTATTGGATTTGGTAAATCAAACTTGCGCAGGACCTATACAATTAAAAGCAGGGCCTTTGTCAGTGTTGTAGAATTGCTTTAGTTTTAGTTTTTACAGATTTAAGGTTCGATGAGTCTTTTGTCATTAATGCTCAGCGATGTGTAATTCGATATGAAATTCTCTAGAGTTCAAATGTTGCTGCAGTGTGTTATGGCTAATGATGTGCTTAATGGTGTACCTGGAACATTAAGGGGAGCCATCATCCAGTCAAGAGGAAAAATATACTTTCTCGTCTTAAAAAAGAGAGAGTTGTCCTATTGCAGGAGATGCACCTTGATGACAAGGAACATTTGACGTTACAGCTGGGCGAGTTTGATCGGGTTTATTTCTCGTCTTTTAATACTAAGAGTGGGGAAAAAGTCATAATGGATAGGAAGAATCTTCCATTTAAATTACTAGATTGTATTAAACACTCATGGAAGGATCACAGTCGCAAAGTATTGAACAACGGGAATTAATACATTATTTTAAATGTTTATTGCCTCTCGGTGCACCCTCTTAAAATCCTGGTAGATACATTTTCCAAATTCAGTTATCTTGCATCATGGCACATGATTGTAGAAAGAGGTTTAGACTGTCTTATGGCCTCACGATGGACAGAATGTCCAAAGGTCCCCCAATACCCTCGTTATAATGTAAGCAATTAATGGATTTGTGTCTAGAACTAGAGCTGGTGGATGTCTGGAGGTAGATCTACCTCACAAGTAGGGATTTTATTTTCTTCTTTAACCCACAGAAATGGCACACGAGGGTTGATCTCTTCCCCATCCCTGCAACAATCTTAGATTCGGTGGCATCCTGCACAACTGGGAATATTACCCTAACATACCTGCCCCAGAAGTGTTATAAAAGTCACATAAAATTATGTTGCATGCAGATGGTCTTATGTTTTTGTCAAAACCCGCAATTTCCGCAGCTCACGTGAAGCAATGCAATAATCGCTTGTCGCCTTTTCGGGCTTTAAGATTAATTTTACAACTTTGGAGGCCATGTCTATGGGAGGTCTTGGGGAAATACCTGATGAGGGCAAATCCTGGTTTCCTTTTAAATGGTCACGGTGGTGGGGGGGAGAGGTTCTCTATTTCAGTATATTCATTACATCCATCTTTGATCATTTATTTAACGTGAACTATGTCCATTTGTTTGACAAAATTAAACAAGATCTTCAAAGATGGAAGGCACGTCCAATATCCTGGCTAAGTCGGATAGTTCTTATTAAAGAATGTCCTTCCTCATTTACTATACCCGTGTGAATGCTTCCTTTAATGTTTCCCACATAGGTATTTAGGAGGCATAATAGCTTGTTTAGCTCTTTTATTTGGCAGCATAAGCAACTCTTTATCAAGCTAACCAAATTGCAACTACCCCACAGATTGTGGGGAGTAGATCGCCCAGATGAAAGCTATCAATTAAGCTTTTTTTTATCCTATGTTAGTGCCTGGGCTGCTTTTGACTCGGCGTCAATACTGTTAGATATTGAACTCTATCAGATAAAGTGAACCTTTATTAGTCTGTTTTTCCTAGCTAAATTGACAACATTTATGAAGTATTTTCATAGCCCAATAATTATCAATATTGTTAAAGCATGAATGACAATGCGTGAGATCGACGGCAATACAGCCAAAATCATGGTTCTTAACCCGTAATTGGTACACCGGGTTGTCATCCGGGGATAATGGATTCCAGCTTTAAACTGTGGGCAGCGAGGAGGGTACCTTGCTTGAGTGATTTAGAATGACTAGAATCCCTACAGTGTGGATACAAACCCTTGGGCCTAGCAAGTCCATTTCGACCTTCTGAAGAGTAACTCACCCAGACCCATTCCCCTACCATCACATATTTACCCTGACTAATGCCCAAACCTACACATCCCTGACCACTATGGGTGATTTATCAATGACCAATTCATCTAACATGCGCATCTATGTACTATGGGAGGAAACCTACACAGACACGGCGAGAATATGTTAACTCCACACAGTCAGTCACCCAAGGACAGAACCAAAGCCGAGACCCTGGTGCTGTGAGGCAGCAATGCTCACAACTGAACCACCACGTGTTATTTGATGGAGAAACAATCATATCATTTGATCAAATAACTCGTACGTATGGACTACTTAATAGAGACCTCTTCTGTTTTTTTTTTAGCAGATCAGAGATTTTATTTAAAATAAAAACACACTTTTACCACACTCTTACAGATCCAATAAAGGGAAGAGGGCGCTTATTGCTCAGAATACACTCTCTGTCAGTACCCTTTATCATTAGTTGGAGAGTGTCCACTCAGACGAGACTGTACACCTTTGTGATGTCTGCGAGAGAGTTGGGGGTTCAGAACACTTCGGAGACATAGGAGGATGTTTGTCAAAATGCTCAAAGGATATTGATCTGTAATAGGACCCATACCATGAATTGGAGATGGACTTGGTTTCTGTTTTCCTGGGCCTGCCCAGGGTACTTTCCACAGATGAATATGGGAAAAAAAATTATATCCTTACATTCCGTACTTTCCGTGCTAGGAAAAATATTCTGTTGTGTTGGATGTCTGAACTCCCCTACCCCCAGAGAGGAAGAACTATGAACATAAAAATGTGTATCAGTTAATGCTCTTGATTAACGAGAGCTGTCCTTTTGTTATGCTGAGCTGTATATTTATTCATTATTGTTTAGTTTTGTTTTTTCTTCTGTCTGTGTAGTGTTTTAAGTTGTTTTGTATGTACATGCAAATGGAAGTATTTTTTTTCAGTTATCTGAGTTGTGTTGTTATTGGTTTATTATAATATTAAAAATCTCTTTTTAAATATTTTTTAATTAAAATGCTAACATTGATAGAATACAGTCCCAAAAAACTCTCTTCAGAGAGATCACTCATGGTGGTTTCTCCTGAGGATCACCACATCTCGGGTGATGGGGTGAGGCTGAGAGAGTGTCCCCTTCATGGTAACCTCTGTCAGTGTGAGGAACTGAACCTGCGCTGTTGCCCTGCCTCTACATCACAAACCTGCCGCCCTGCCAACTGAGTGGGAGACTGTGTAACTGTTACAGACAGAAACAGTCACAGACAAAGGGTAAGAGAAACATTCATAATAAGGAAAGTGGTACAGTTCAGATAACGGTCAAGATAACGCCTGAGGGTAAAAATGTTCTCTGCTCGAAATTGTATTTATAACAAGGCGTGTTTAGAAATTGTTTTTGTTTAATATCATTAAGGTGAGTCAATTGACTCTTATGTGTTACACACTGGGACACTACCATTTTCCAAAAACTGGGAAATATTTGTAACATTATCTGGAACATTCTATAATCGGCATTCTCCAGAATATTCTATGACTGTGTGGGAGGGATTGCAAAGGGGAGAGAGAGAGAGAGAGAGAAGGTGTTGCATGCAGTAGTGAGAGTGGGGGACCATGAGCCTTGTTCGGGGGTAGTTACGATCACAGATATACAGTGATTGTGAGGGAGCAGACAGAATACGGTGACCCTTATCCTGACAGAGCGGGGAAGGGTATGGTTGCATGTCCTGAATTGCTGGACATTTCTTCAGACGTCAAATACTGCACTGAACTCGGTAGTGAGCACAGACCATGCTCGGTGGGTCTGGTGGTGTGGCACCCTCCGGGATGGGAATGTTCCCCCTCTGTACTCGCCCATCCAATATGCCCACCGTGCTCCGTCAACAAACCATGGTGTAATTGCCCCTTATCTACCAATCTGCCATTTCCCTGCCTTTGCTCTGTATCCAGCTAATCCTTTCCTATCTGCGTATTTGTCCAAATGCCTTTTCATTTGTACCCACTTCAACCACGTCCACTGGCAGCTCAGTCTAATTTGCCAGTTCACCTTGGATTCCATGCGATCTAACCTTCAGGAGCGGCCTTCTATGTGGAATCTTATCAAAGGCCTTACTGAAATCCATATTGAGTATGTGTACAACCCTGCTCTCATCAACCTTCCTGGTCACTTCCTCAAAAATCTCTAACCAAATTTGCAAGGCATGATCCGCCACGCACAAAGCCATGCTGACTGCTCCAAGTCCAACTCTGTCTTTCCAAATGCACGCACATCTTATCTCTCAGAACCTTCTCAAGTGGTTTACCGAAAACAGGTGTGAAGTTTACTGGTCTATATTTCCTTGGCTTTTCTTTGCAGCCCCTCTTGAATAAGGGCACAACATTTCCTACCGCCCAGTCTTCCGGGATCTTGGTCCCTAAGCTTTTTCTCTCGCCTCTTACAGTGCTCTTAGATATATCTGGTCAGGACCAAGAGATTTGTCTGACTTTGTGCGGTCTAATATGTCCAACAGCAACTCTACTGTGATATGGACAATACCAAGATATGACAACTAATCTCCTAAATGTCACAGGTCTTCATGTCTTTCTTCATGATAAACGCGGAGGGGAAATTGAGGACTTCACCCATCTCTTGAGGTTTTACGCATGCATGCCGGTTTTGGATTTTAAAGCATTCTATTCTCTCTCTAGTTGCTCTTTATCTTTACTATATTGAATTTGGATTCACTCGAATCTTCTCAGCCAAGACTACTTCATACCCCCTTATGGCCTTGCTGATTTCCTTCTTCAGTAAACTCCTCTATCCCCTGTATACCTCCAGGGATTTCCTTGATACGAGCTGCCTGAACATGAGCCATGCCTCCTTTTTTTGGTCAAAGCCACAATATCTCTTGACATCCAGGGTTCTCTCTTGCACTCTCACATAACCTTCAAACCTTGAACTCGAGCTATCTCACTTTTAAAGCCCTCCCACTTCATCGAGATCCTTTAACCTGGAAACAAACAACTTCTATCATCCCCTGCAATCCCCTGTCTAACTCCAACAACATCCGCCTTGCCCCAATTTAGAACTTGAATCTGTGGACTAATTTTGTCCCTCCCATAACTATTTTAACATTAATACAACTCTAATCACTTTTACCAAATGCTCCCCCACTTTATCTCCTGCATCAATCCTGCCCCATTTCCCAACAATAGGTCGAGTTTGTCCCTTCCCGAGTACGATATTCTATATATTGATTGTGGAAACTTTGTTGAACACACTTAACAAATTACATTCCATCTAAGTTCTTAACCACCTGGAAGTCCCAGTCTATGTTAGGAAAAATGAAATCACCTATTATAACAACCTGTTGTTCCTGAAACTCTCTCCAGTCCCCCTGCATATTTGATTAGATTATATTAGATTACTTACAGTGTGGAAACAGGCCCTTCGGCCCAACAAGTCCACACCGCCCCGCCGAAGCGCAACCCACCCATACCCCTATATTTACCCCTTACCTAACACTACGGGCAATTTAGCATGACCAATTCACCTGACCTGCACATCTTTAGATTGTGGGAGGAAACCGGAGCACCCGGAGGAAACCCACGCAGACACGGAGAGAACGTGCAAACTCCACACAGTTAGTCGCCTGAGGCGGGAATTGAACCCGGTTATCTGGCGCTGTGAGGCAGCAGTGCTTGCCACCGTGCCGCCCACCATTTGCTCCTTTAATTCACATTGTTGGTTATACTGCAACCACTATAACATTACCATCCCCCCCAACTACTTTGCACCATTCACGAAACCTCATTGGATATTTTCTCAGGTATTCCAACTTTAAATGCTGGTGTGATCAGAACTATTGGTATTTAAACTGTTTCCGTTTACATCTCTACATCGCAGTGATTTTCAGATCCATGGCACCCCTTGTCAAGGCACAGTGGAGATATGAAGCTGTAAATGGACGGGAGCTGCACATCCTGTCACTTCCAGCATGGGCTGCAAGTTTCCCCACACTGGGCCGCGACGTAACACAGTGTAACCGAACAATGCAACAGCCTGGTTTATACATGAATGAACCAGTGCATCTGCAGAGCTCCCCAAGCTGGACATTTAGGCCACCATTATAGATCAAGCATTGGTGTGGGCTGCACAGAGTTCCAATATGGATATCGCTGGGTTGTATTCTGCAGTACGCTAGCCATATATACACAGTGCTCCATACTGAAAGTTTAATGGATGGGCTGGTTATGTGAGTTGGATTGCGAATGTGAGAGCATCTGGCAATACCTTTATTTTATGTTTTCATTCTTGTTATTGGACCCTTCAAATCCAGACTCATCCGGTTATACCCGACCCTCTGGATGAGTCGTGGTGACTGTTCCTGCAGCATCTGAGTCTGCAACATGACCAAGAAATGGAGCAGAGGCTGCAGAGAGGACAGTCTCCGTAAAATGGAATGAGGCAATCACGATCAGATAAGCCATGGTCTTAGTGAATGTTGGGGCAGGATTGTGTGGACCACGAATACAACTTATTCATATATTTGTGTTTGTTCCAAGCAAACTGCCCTTCTCTCCCAGTGTCCCATACTAGTGTGGAGTGAGACCCATCCTGTTACTGCATAACGAGAATCCTCGGGCCTCACTAGCCTCCAGATTTCCCTGTGTCCCAGTTTCGAGCAGTTGCATGACCGCCTTCTGTTCCTGTGTCCCAGTCTCGAGCAGTTGAATGACACCCTCATGTTCCTGTGACCCAGTCTAGAGCAGTTGAATGACTCCCTCCTGTTCCTGTGTCCCAGTCTCGAGCAGTTGAATGACTCCCTCCTGATCTTGTGTCCCAGTCTAGATTAGTTGAGTGACTCCCTCCTGTGCCTGTGTCCCAGTCTCGAGCAGTTGAGTGACTCCCTCCTGTTCCTGTGTTCCAGTCTCTAGCAGTTGAATGACTCCCTCCTGTTCCTGTGTCCCAATTTCGAGCAGTTGAGTGACTCCCTCCTGTTCCTGTGTCCCAGTCTTGAGCAGTCGAGTGTCTCCCTCCTGTTCCTGTGACCCAGTCTCGAGCCGTTGAATGACTCCCTCCTGATCCTGTGTCCCAATTTCGAGCAGTTGAGTGACTCCCTCCTGTTCCTGTGTCCCAGTCTCGAGCAGTTGAGTGACTGCCTCCTGTTCCCGTGTCCCAGTCTTCAGCAACTGAGTGACTGCCTCCTAATCGAAGTTTTGTGAAAATATCTGTCCCGCAACTGCTCCAAATTAACTGGCTCCAATGGCTCTGGGCTCAACGTCTGCTCCTGTGGAATGGAATTGAGGGACTGAATGGCCTCTTCACATTCCTTACAGCTTCTCTTGACTAAACGCCTTTCTCCTGTTTCTGTGAAATACCATCAAAATCTGAATCATGTATTTTTGTATTTGACTGTCAGTAATTGAGCAAACAAGCTGACTGACAGAATTCAGAAGCTGCACAGCCTCCTCCTGTTCGCATGTTAAACACTCAAGAGACAATAGACTCTCAGAGAG
The DNA here is from genome assembly GCF_004010195.1 of Chiloscyllium plagiosum. NCBI lineage: Eukaryota > Metazoa > Chordata > Chondrichthyes > Orectolobiformes > Hemiscylliidae > Chiloscyllium > Chiloscyllium plagiosum. The sequence continues at coordinate 22,098,816 of NC_057717.1, read as the reverse complement.
GTACAGCATGGAAAACGATCCTTCGGTCTGGTCATCTATACCAACCAAATATCCTAAATTAATCTCGTCTCCCTTGCCAGCATTTGGCCCATCTCCCTCTAAACACTTTCCATGCATGTATCCATTCAAATGCTTTTTAAATGGTGTAACTGTACCTGCCTGCACCACCTCTTTTGGCTGCTCAATCAATACGCACAACAGTCTCTGTTTGAAAATGTTTTCCCTCACGTCCCTTTTTAAATCTTTCTCCTCTCACCTTAAGCCTTTGTATTCTATATTTGGAATCGTTTATCCTGGGAAAATAGATTGATTGTTTCCTTTTTCTAAGCCCCTCATGATTTTATAAACCTCTTTAAGGTCCACCCTCAGCCTCAACACTTCAAAATAGTCCCAGCCTATTCAAACTCTCCCTGTACCTCTAACCCTCCAACACCTGCAACATTCTTTTAAATCTCTTCTGGACCCTTTCAAGTTTGACAACATCTTTCTGACAGCAGGGTGACCAGAATTAAAGGCAATATTACAAAAGTGGCCAAACCAATGTCCTGTACAGATGCAACGAGTCATGCAAACGCAAAGATTCAAAGCACGACTCAATAAAGGGAAGATCACCGAGTGCCTTCTTCACTGCGCTGCCGACCTGTGACGGCAATTTCAAGGAACGGAGAACTTGCACCACAAGGTGCCTCACAGGGCAGTGATCTGAGTTCAATTCCATCCTTGAATGACTGGCTGTGTGGAGTTTGTACATTCTCCCCGTGTCTGTGTGAGCTTCCTCGGGTGTTATGTTTCCCTCCGACAGTAAAACGATATACAGGTAAGGGTAGGTTGGCCATCCTAAATTGTACATAGTACCAGGGATGTGAGGGCAAGGTGCATTAGCCATGGGAAATGCAGGCTGACAGGGATAGGGTAGAGTTTTTTGTCCAGTGGAATACTGTTTAGAGGGACAGTGTGGCCTTGATGGGCCGGAAATCCTGTTTCCAAACTGTAGGGATTCTAAATTTCTATGGAGTTCTCCTTGATTGGCAACTTTCGACAGGATCCTACCTATATGTCTGGCGCTGATATTTCTTGCAAAAATGCAACACCTCACACTTATCTGAAATAAACTCCATCTGCCGCTCCTCAGCTCACCTAATAAGTTCCCATTGTATTCTGAGAGATCATTGTTCACTGTCGACTATACCACCAAATTTGGAATTATCCGCAAACTTACTGACAATACTTCATATACTCAAGTGCAAATGATTTGTATAAGTAACAAAAGGCAGTGGACCCACTATTGATCTTTGCGAGCAGCGCCACTGGTCACAGGTCTCAAAGTTTAATGAACAAATGCCAACTGTCACACCCTGTCTCCGATATTCAAGAAAACTTTGGACCTAAATGGCGACTTCTCCCTGGATTCCAGGCAATCTAACCTTGCTAACAAGTCTACCATGTAGAACATTTTGGTTTTCTTACTGAATTCCATGAAGACAACATCCACTGTCCTGCCTTCATCAATCATCTTCTTCATTTCCTCAAAACATTCCACCGAGTCAGTGAGACGTGATCTCCAATGCGCAAAGCCCTCTTCAGTCCTTGTCTTTCCAAATGCATATACATCGTTTCCCTCAAAATCCCCTCCAACAATTTAGTCACCATTGACGTCAGGCTCACCGATCTATAGTTACCTGGGTATTCCTTAATTTCTGTAATAATGACACTATGTTAGCAACCCTCCAGTCTTTTGCCACCTCACCTGTGGAAATCAATGTTGCAGATATATCAGCAAAAGGCTGAGCAATTTCTTTCCTAGCTTCCCACAATATTCTGCGATACAACTGATCAGGTCCCAGGGCTTTGTTCACCTTTATATGTTTTAAAATGTCCAACATCTCCTTGTAATGTAGTCACTTTTCAAGATATCACTACGTATTTCTTCATTCTCTCGCTCTTGTAACCTCTTCTGCATTAAATACGAGGAAAAATACTTGTTTAGTATCCCTTCCATGTCCTATGGTTCCACACATAGGTAGCCTTACTGATCTTTAAGGTGCCATATTCTCGCCCTAGTTAATATTTTGCAATTAAAGGATGCGTAGAGTTGCTTCAATGCCTCGTTAACCCTATTTCTAAAGCCATCGCATGTCCACATTTTCCTGGCCCAATTTCCCCATTGACTATACACTTATTGCCCTTATACTCCTCTCGGGATTCACTTAATCTCAGCTCTGTTTACCTGACATATGTCTCCTTCCTTACCTTGACCAGAGCATCAATATACCTAGCCATCCAGCACTCCCTGCACCCACCAGCCTTGCCCATCTCACTAATAGGAACATATTGACACTGGACTCTCTGAAACCACGTTGCATTTTCCAACCATGCCTTTACCTGCGAATAGGGAATTACAATCAGCCTTTCACGGGGCTCGCCTTACATTTTCAAAATTGGCCTTATTCAAAGTTAGAACTTTAATGCTTACATCAGGTCTTTCCTATTCCACAACTAGTTTAAAACTAATATTTATGCGTAACAGACTTGAAATGTTAAATAAACATTTCCTACCCCTCTGTAACAGGCTCGAGAGGCTGCATAGGCTCCTCCTGTCCCTCTGCAATAGACTGGAGAGGCTGATTAACCTCCTCTTGTCTCTCTGAAATAGACTCAAGAGGCTTCATGGCCTCCTCCTGTCCCTGTGTAACAGACCCGAGACATTAAATGATACAGCAACCCATGGATTACCAGCAGCCGGTAAACTGTATCTGATGGAGGTCCATCCCTTCTCAGTTACAGAAACACAAACAACACAATGTACTCCAGGTGCCCTCTCCGTGACACCTCACACAGCTGCAGCAACACATCCCTTTGTTTTGAATAATTCTTTCGGCAAAATGTGCCAACATTCCAGCTTTCCAGCTTTTCAAGTAGCAACAGGCTAATAGGGGCTGAATGGCCTTCTCTTACCCTCTGTAAGAGGTCCATAGGGACAGAATTGCTTCGGCCTGTTCCTGAGCAGCAGTCTCAAAGCTCTGTCTCAAGGTTATGAAAGGATTTGACAACAGGGCATTAAAACCAGGAGTGGCCGCACACTGGTCAATAAGTACCGTACTTTGTGTTCAGGTATCGAGAAACTTGTCCACCCAACTTTTTTTATGCAGCCGATCTGTTACTTTATAACTGCCTCCGTTCATAAACAGAGTGGAACATATATATAGACCCCTGCAATGTCATGTTAATACTCTCATATGCAAGTTAATAAAAAGATCTAAAAGATTTAAAGACTTATGGTCCATCCCTCAGCAACCCTCATCCATTCCGTCCAAAACCAGTAAATGAAAAGTGATGTTTTGAACAGGCTAACTGAGCCTATCTGTTCAGTGATTGCAATTAATACCAATCTCCATGGATTATAATTATCCCAGTGGAGGGTTTCCATCTTTTAATGATAAATGGGCTCCGTTCAATGCGTTATTCCATAACATGAGCGGGAGCATCACCGACAGCACTGACAGGGATCAGCAGATGCAGAGAGAGGGGGAGGAGAGATCAGAATCTGAGAACATTAGACTGGAATGTTCCAACAATGGATCAGAATCTGAGAACATTAGACTGGAATATTCCAACAATATACAGGTGCTTATCCGATTATGTTTGGTATTTTCTGCATTCGATTAGTTTTCATTATCGTAGATCTATTATGCTCTTCTCATTATTCAATACTTTTATTATCCCCTCCTGGCTAGCGTTGGTGTTCCTGGTGAGTGTCACTGTCCAGATTTTGTTTTCTATAAACCAGTTATGACTATATTACTGTTCTCTCATGTAATCTACACTTCTTGTCGCTATTATTGTTCCTGTTGAATCTCTCAATCCAGATATTCACTCTGCAGACTACTGCTAACTGCATCAATGAACGTGTTCAATTACTGTCTCGCTGTCTGCTCTGGCACCGTTACTCATGGGTCTCTATGTTGATCTATTCAGTTTCAGGGGAGAACCACAATGCATTGTATCATTGCCTTTGCTGTTAAGAGCATAGAGGTCACCGTCTACTGCTCTGGTTACAAACTCCACTTCCTTCCACTGTTTCCATCCCATCCCTGGCCAATATCTGCAGCTGAAGCAGACAAGTCACACCTGTGGGAGATTGCTTTGACCATGAGCTGATTCTTGACACCATGCCCTGAACATTTCTAACTTGAAATGCTCACCACTCCAGAATATATCGCACTGGTTTATTCCATCTGCTGTTTGAACCTTGAGCTATTAAGTACAGTCTTAATGAAGCCAATAATCTGCTGCTGACGCTCACGGCTTCAAACCTGCCGAAACAAATCTGATTCGAACTCACACCAAACTCCCATCCATCTGTTATTCATGTGCACACCGATGTATATTGCTGTTGTGTCTGGCAATGACTTTATTTTAACATTCTCAAACACTTTATCTCATCTGTCCATGAAACTTCCCTCGTTCTCTCTGTTGATTAACAAAATGCCTGCCAGTTGTTCGTATTTAAAATAGTTTCCTCCATGTGCGTTCCTTCTCAAACAATGAGTTTCGTATTCAACCACACACACAAACATACACACACACACACAGAGAAAGAGAGCCAACCTTCCCATTGCAGGAAGTAATCTGATGCGAGTATAGTTTGCATATGATAGTAAAGTTTACAATACTCTCTATGCTGGGCAGATAGTGCAGTTTACTGAGTAACACACTAGCTCTCCATGCTGGGCTGTCATCTTGTCGCAGTTTATGTTGTTTGTGGTATTCGGTGAAGCAGATTCAGAATTCGATGCAACAAACCATTTCAACTGATCTGACAATGCCTTTATTCAATGTTCTCATTCTTGTAATTTTATTCACAAAGATCTCACTTCTCCAGTTCGTCCCACTGCACTGTCTTTTTCCACATATTTCACAACATCTTTTCATTAATTAACTGTCTGTTTCTGTCTTTAATGTGAATCTCTCTGTCCCTCTGTATCTTACTCTGGCCTTGGGTTTTGGCTCCCTAGTGTATCGAGTGCTGGCATTGTGTAGCTCAGAAATACTGAAATGGTGTGTGTCAAGCTATTGTTCACTTCCTGGTATGTCCCTTGTGATGGTCCATGGACAGGCGTGTTTCAGAAGTTATGAGATACATCCTTGTAACTTGGTCTGTACCTGTGGTTGTCCCTCTCAGGTGATAAGTAACACGAGTAGGCCCACAGAGTGAAGGACTAGGCATCTAAATTGCCTGACAATGCTGTCACTTTTTTAATAAAACGTTAGTTTCTCCTTTTTGTTAGTAAGAGGTCTTAAAAGCCAAACCGCCTACTGAAAACGGCTCAAGTAAATAACTTCCTGGGCTGTTAGGGTTTTTAATAAATAGTAGTAACAATGGCTAGCTCGCATAGAAGGCTTTCTAGTTTGTTTTTTCTTGTAGCTGTAACAATCACCGGGTGCTTGGGATCCCAGAGGGGTTGGAAGTTTTAGTAAATTATCCCGAGCTGCTACTCTCTCTAAAGCCTCACTTGATGGTGTGTCCTCCTGGATTGGGGAACTGTATACAAGAATGGATGTCGGAATGTTCCTTTTTGCCAAGGGGTGTGTTTAGGTGATGTGAATAGATTGTACAGTTCATTTGTAGAACGTACTGTACCCATTATTCGGTTAAGTTTTCCAATAGTTAAGTTATTCTAAATTCCTCTTCATTTTGTATGGATTTTCATTAGAGGATAGTGAGGTTGAGCAACCCTATGGTAGCCAAAGGCCTGATCAGGATCTGTTTAAATACATCCAGGCATTATCTAAATTTGTTGAGAATGATGGGGGAGCCTTTTTAATTTCATTTCAGAAAGTGGCTAAACAAATGCAGCGGCCAGAGAACATGTGGATTTAGTTTATCCAAACAAAGCTGATTGGTATTTGCATCCCTATCGGAGGAGGTGAAGAAAGCCATCCGAAGTGTATATGAGCTTGTGCCAGAAGCCGACAGACAGTGTTTCAAAATCTAAAATAGCATCCGTGGTTAAATGCACGTTGTGTTTGAAAGAATGAAACAAAGTAATTTTGAAAGGTGGAGAAGGGTATTAAAAAACAGAGCAAACCTATGACACTCTGAGACTCGAATTTTGGAGAAGTTCAACAGTTCACTTCCTGCAGTCATGAGAACTCGTGTGGAAGAGGAGAGAGTTACAATGAAAAGATTAGAAGCTGAAATGGCTGATGATGATTTGGTTCAGAATTCCAATTTTGGTTTCTGTGAGGGATTGAGAAGAATGTTTGAGATCTTCTTAAAACATATACCTGTGAGAGTAAGGTTTATTCGCATAGGCCAGGAGTAGCAGGTGAAGCGGTTACAGCATTAAGTGGTACAGAAGGATGTAATATTTTTATGCTGAGATATGAGGAGCTATGTCATTCAGAAGGACTATTGGAGAGATAAGAAGTGCTCCATTACGTAACGTGTGGTCAAAGTGTCCAGTGGAAACATCAACAGATTTATTCCACAATGAGGAAAGAGACCTTGAGCTTGGTGTTGGCGTTACAACATTTCAGCATTTAAATTGCCAATAACATACCTGAGACAAATCTTTTTCACTGATCGTGACCCCTCAAGTTTTGGAGACGTTTAGGGAGAAAAATGCCAGTTTGTTTCGAGTTAGAAATCACACAACACCAGGCTATAGTCCAACAGGTTTAATTGGAAGTACACTAGCTTTGGGAGCGACGCTCCTTCATCAGGTGATTGTGGAGGGCTCGATCGTAACATAGAATTTATAGCAAAGGTTTGCAGTGTGATGCAACTTGAAATTATACATTGATTGTCTGTTAAGCCTTTCATCTGTTAGAATACAGTGATAGTTTCACTTCTTTCATGTGTAAATCACAAAACCCTTTTTTTAAAGTTGCATTCTCGGGTTCGCTGTTAACAATGGTGATAGCTAGACAATATGTTGAAGGTGTTAGCCCCCTGTGTTCTCTGTCTATGACCTGATGTTTAGATTGATTCCAATCTAAAAAGCGAGATAGCAGAGTTTTACATAAATTCATGCAGTTTTTGAGCTCAGAGTTCTTACATGAATGTATGTGGTTTTTGAGCAAAGTGCAATGTAACTCTGAATGTACCAAAAAACGTTTTCACCACACAAAACATATGTGTGCATGTGGATCTTTGTCTGTCTGTGCGTGTGTCTGTTTGGGGTGGGGGTTGTGAGTGTGAGAAAGTGTGTGTGTGTGTAGTGAGTGCAGAGTGTCTTAAGCCTGTGAGGGGGTG
>NC_057717.1:22084220-22091092 GCF_004010195.1 Chiloscyllium plagiosum | reverse complement strand
TGTGTTACGATCGAGCCCTCCACAATCACCTGATGAAGGAGCGTCGCTCCGAAAGCTAGTGTGCTTCCAATTAAACCTGTTGGACTATAACCTGGTGTTGTGTGATTTTTAACTTTGTACACCCAAGTCCAACACCGGCATCTCCGAGTCTGTTTCGACTGAGCTTATTCTTGCTGCCATTAAATTTGAAATTATAATGTTGACAGGGCGAGAAAAAGTAAGTTTTGACACGTTGTGGAGACTTGGATGAAGAAAGACAAAAGGCATTCTGTGGCAGGAGTAAAATGACTGAAATCGAATCAAGTTGTGAACATTTATATGCTCAGAATTAATGTAATATATATTCATTCCAGTCTACTAATAGATGAAGACTAGGAGGTCTGAAATGAATCTATTTTTGCATATTGATGGATCATTTTATTAAAGGTAGAATGGTGAGGATACTATCACTGTAAAAAGGTTATTTTTTCTTGTTTTTTTTTGACGAGAAGTTTTAAAGGCAGAGGTGCAGAACTGCTGTCTGAAAACAGTTTAAGTAATTAACTGAGAAAGCCTTTACGTTTTATTAAAACGGTCATAACAATGGAAGGGCAGTGGCTCTCCCAGACCAGGTTTCCTCGTTTTGTTTTTAGCTGCAGCATTCAGAAACTGTTCGGGTCCCAGAAGGGGTGGAAGTGTTAATACATGATCCCTAGCTGCCTTTCTCTCTGAGATCTCTGTTGATATTGCTTTTTCCTAGATAAGAAAACTGCATGTAAGAATCTGTATTTGAATATATCTTTGTGCCAAGCAGTGTATTCCAAGAAGGTAAGGTATCTGTTGTTTGTGTAAGTGTTCCAACATATAAGCTACCCCAAAATGTTCTTTTATTTGATTGTATTTTAACTAAAGCATTTAAATAGATTATATTTTGCTTAATGTCGAGTGGTTTGACCAGTCACAACATATCTGTAAGGCACACTTCCCATCTATATTCAAAATAAGGAAAGATTTGTGTCTAAGCGGCCTTCTTAAAATATTTTGCGGGAATCTGGTCTGGCCCACAACACTTATAGACGAGGGGCTTCTAACTGACTCCTGTTATTGAAAAGTTAGTGCAGCAGCTGGGGATGGTTTACTGGAGGTTGTGCTGTGAACTGCCTCAGACTTTCAGGGAGACCTGAGGGTTTGATGACCTAACTTTGGATGGAGCCTGGCGACTGTAGTTACAACATTTGGGTCTGCAACATGAACAACAAATGGAACAGAGGCTGCAGAGAGGGGAAGCTTTGAAACCACGCAGTGAGTGTGTGTGGGGAAAGGGATCTGCTGTGTCCACCCCGGATTTTCCAGGAACAGCTTCCCAAGCTCCACTTAACCCAGGAGCAGAGTGTGAAGGGACACTGATTGAACAAGGAGCTGGTCACAGAGCGGTGTCACCTCCTTTAACACGACCTACAGCTTCACACCAGGGGGAGGATGGTGCTGCCAGTGGCTGTTCGGGTCACAGCTTCATTCAGCTTCTATGTTCTGGAACTTTCCAAACAAGACTGGGTGACATATCCATCATCTCCCAGTATGTTGCCATCAATGTAACCATTCAGTGATGGAGGATATATACAGTGGATGAGGTAAATACATTGTTTCACTCTCAGCAGGGAACTGCCGGGTGTATCCAGTATAATGGGATTCCCGATGGTGTACATGGCATCTGCGGAGCAGCCGTGTCAATGGGGAGAGGTAGAGGAACTGAAGGAGCACTCTCTGTATTAATCTTGCAGCGTGCCCATCACAGTACATCATTTGGTGAATACCCTTGTCCAGACAGCAACCACAGCCTCTTCATTCACAAGCAGACAGCAATTCCGATCGTCTTCAGATCTCCATGTAGAAAGGAATGAATGTATCTTGGATAAAGGCCATCCCCTTGATACACGTTTGAAAACAGCATCCCCCATCACCAACCAAACACTTCAAAACATTCCATGTGTACGGTGAGCCAATGGGGTCACTTGGAGGTCAATGAGCAGACGATCAGGGATGGCATGTTATATTACAGCTGCCAAATTATTATCCATTGCCTTTACCTCTCTGCATCTATCTCTAGACCCTCCACCCTCTCATGATAATTTAATCTCTTGCTTATCACAGCAACATGACCAAACTCAGCATCTGTATATCTGTTCCATCCTCCTGATCATTAATATAGTTTGTTAACAGTTGAGGACCCAGCACTGGTCACTGTGTGACTCCACTGATGATGTTCTGTCAAACTGATTTAGACTGATTTATCTGGAGTGCCTGCTTCCTGTTTGATACATAATCCTCCCTCATTACTGTGTAACACAATCGTAAAGCTGAATATGAACAAGGAGCATCAGTCAGGAATCCAACCCTTCGAACCTGCTTTGCCATGGAATACAATCATGGTTGATGTCATCGCGGCTTCTGTTCCACTTTCCTGTCATCTCTCGATCCTCAAACTCTAGTCTCTTATTGTAGATTGCACCACATGAAAAAATATCCAATCCACAGCTACACTTTCAATTACGTTTAGCATTTTACAGACGTCAATGAGCTCTCCTTTCATTCTTATAAACTCGAGTGAACAGGCCTAAACTGTTCAATTTCTCTTCATAAGACAAACACTTCAAATATGGAATCAATCTGATGGAACTCTTCTGAATTGCCTCCAATGGAAATACCTCATTCTGCAGGACACCCAAACTGTACTCCAGTTGCAGCTTTCTAATGCCTTGCATAGCTACAGCAACATTCCCTACCTTTCTACTCTATCCTTTTACAAATAAACGCTGAAGTTATGCTTGCATTCCTCATTACTTCAAGTACCCGCAAGCCAGTTTTCTGTGATATGCAAGCAGACACCCAGATCCCTCTGCACTTAAGCACTTTGAAGTCTCTCTCCATTTAGATAATAATTTGCTTTTTATTAGGCTGGTCAACTTGAATTACCCCATATTTATCCACTTTAATTTTCATTGCCAAATATTTGCCCATTCACCCAATCTATACATATAGTTTTTAAATCTCTTGCATCATCGTTCCGAAGTAATTTCCCACCAATGTTAGTGTCATCTGAAAATGTAGCTAAAGGATTTTCTATCCCGTCAACCGAGTAATAATGTCGATCACAAATGGTTGAAGCATGAGAACTGAAATCTATGGCACCCAACAAATTGCATTTTCCAATAGAAAATGACGCAGTTAATTCATCTGACTGCATTTTGTTGGTTAACCAATCCTCCATCCAAGCCAATAAATTACTACTAAACCGATGCTGTCTGATCTTCCCATTCACTCTTTGGAGAAGCAACGTATCTGAATCCTTCATGAAGACCAGATATATTCCATTTCCAGGATTCCCACTATCCACCTTGTTGTCACATCTTTAAATAACTCAAGAAAATACTTCAATCATGATTTATCTTTTGTAAAACCACGTTGACTCCGATGAATTGTGGTTTACGTTTGCAAATGTCCACAACAATGGATTCTAATAATTTGCCTTAAATTACAATACTTTTTGTTACATTTTACTCCCTAATGTATTCAGTTATTATAAGTTCTTCCCTTTCTAAAGCCTTTACGTTTTCTTTGAATTCCTGTTTGATGGGCAAAAGGTTTTAAGAGATCTGCTCCAATTGCTGCATAAGAGGTATGTGTGGCTGGCTGGACTGATCATCCTGCTGGTGTACAAAACCGATGGGATGAAGTCTTTCTGGCGTTCCCATGTTGTCGTCTCCAAGGCCAGAATGACCACCTCCTGTTGATGCGTTAGAGGGGTGGCGCATTATAGAATCTTCCCGTTGCTGTGTAACATTTTGAGGGGCTGATGTGTCTTCTCATATTTCTCCATAATAGGTGGAGATACTGAACGGTCTCCTCATGTATCCCAGAGATGGGACCAAGGGAGCGATTGGTCTTCTCTTCTTCCCATACAACAGCCACGTGTCTGAATTACCTCCTGCTTTCTCATGAAATAAGTCTGAGATAGTTTTTATCCTTATCCAATTCTCTTGCAACAGACTCGGTGGGTCTGAATGGCCTCCTGTTATCCCAGTGTAACAAATCTCCAGTCACTGTGTGACCGCTTTCAGTTCTTATGTTACGGACTTGAGGTGGCTAAATGGGCTGATCCTGTTGTTGTGTAATAGGATACTGGTGCCGCATGGCCTACTCTGGGGCCAGTGTTATACATTCAAGGGGCTGATTGGCCTCCTCCTGTAAATATACATTCGGCTCCAGGGGCTGAACAGCCTCGTCCTATTCTGGTGTAACAGGGTCAAAGGCTGAATATCCTCCTGTTGTTCCTGTGTAACAGGCTGGAGAACGGAATGGATTCCTCCATTATCTGTGTAATTCTCTTCAGTTGTTGACTACTTCCTGTCATCTATGTTGAAATAAGATCTTCTTTCATTTTTGTAAACTCCAATGGCTATTGGATCAACCTGATCATCCTTTCGTTATAAGCTAGCACCTTCATTGCAGGAATCAGTTGAGGGGACCATCTCTGAGCTGCTTCCAAAATAACAACATCCTTTCTTCATTGAAAAGACCAAATCTGTACACACAACTCCAGATGTGATATCACTAAGATCCTGTTCAGCAGCAGCAATGCTTTACCAGTCTCAGCTCTCTGGTGGAAATACAGAGCATTGTTGAACGATCATTGTCTTTCTCTACTCCACTAGCATAACGGGATATCTGGAGAAAATGTCACAATGATGCTTAAGAAGATCATCAATGATGTGGCAAGATGATCTCTACCATTAATCTCCCCAAAGTCCACGTCGCTCAGATTCTACAGAATCTTCTTAGGTGGAGCGTAAAAACAGCAAGGAGAAGGAAACATTGATGGGAGTTATATATCAAAGTGAAAGCTGAAATGCAAATGTTGGGCATGTTATAAAACAGGAAAATGAGATATACACATTTGTGGCTACTGCCGTAATAATGTACTGCTTACATTATATCTAAACTTTTTAACCCAACTGAATGCTAATGCTGGGAAAAAATGGATTTCATGAGCATGTGTTAGATAGCTGGCATTAACATTTTGTCGAGCACTGCGCTAGAGATCAGGTTATTTAGAAATTGATGTTGGATGATTAGAAAAGCTAATAGAAAACTTTGCTGTAAAGGACCTATTGGGGACAGTGACCACAATGTATTGTTCTTCTTTTATGCTGTTTGAGTACATGGTAGTTTTTGTTTTATTTGAAGTAACTGTTATAAATCTGAATCATGCAAGCCCTGAAAGTGTGAGGAGAAATTGGGCACTGCAGCTTCTGGAGATCAGTTGGCGCTGGAAAAGCACAGTCAGTCAGCGTACTAGGAGCAGGAGCATTGACGTTTCGGGCACAACCCTTTATCAGGAATGAGGCTTCTGTGTCAAGGGAGCTGAGAGATAAATGAGAAGGGGGTGTGGCAGGAGGCAAGTAGCTAGGAATGCAATAGGTAGATGAAGGTGGGTTGAAAGTGATAAGTGATGAAGGGAGACAGAACGCCTCATCTACTGCATCCTTTAAACTCAGTGTGGTCTTCTCTACATTGGCGAGACATACGTGGATCATTTCAGAGAACATCGCTGGAACAGCCACATTGACGAACTCCACTACCTTGTCGCTAAACACTTGAACTCTCCTTTCCACTCTACCAAGGACATGAGAGTCCTGGGACTCCTCCATCGCCAAACCCTAACCACCCGAAGCATTGATGAAGAAAGATTCCTCTTCTACCTTGGGACGCTCCAACCACACGGGATTAATGTAGGTTTCACCAGTTTCCCCATGTCCCATAACTCCGCGTGGGCGGCACGGTGGCACAGTGGTTAGAACAGCGCCAAAGACCCGGGTTCAATTCCCGCCTCAGGCGATTGACTGTGTGGAGTTTGCACATTCTCCCCGTGTCTGCGTGGGTTTCCTCCGGTTTCCTCCCACAGTCCAAAGATGTGCAGGTCAGGTGAATTGGCCATGCTAAATTGCCCGTAGTGTTAGGTAAGGGGTAGATGTAGGGGTAGAGGTGGATTGCGCTTCGGCGGGGCGGTGTGGACTTGTTGGGCCGAAGGGCCTGTTTCCACACTGTAAGTAATCTAATCTAAACTACTTTATCCATTCCAATCTTCCAACTCTGCACACTCCCCCTTTTGGACGTTCCTATGTTTTCATCTTCCTTCCCATCAATCTGGTCCACCTTCTTCTCCGACCTCACCCTTTCAGCCTCACCTTTAACTACCTATTCGATCAAAGGAAACAGCTTAGAAAAATGCCAGTGGATTCGGAGAAATGTAGGACTCAGCAACGGATGACCAAGAAACTGAGAAGGAAATCAAAAAGCAAAACAGCATGCAGACAAAAGAAAAACATAAAGACTGCTAAACAAAATATAAAGACTGCGAAGAAAAAAGACTGCTAAAAAAAACGTGCATCAGTGTATGAAACAAAAGTGAAAACATTTTCAAATGTGGAACAGTAGGTGTGCGGACAGGGTAATTTATTGAGGAGAACAGAAAAATCACAGGGAAAAAAAAACAGTTTCTTTGTGTCTATCTTCAAGGCAGAATATCCAGAAATTCTCCCAGAAATACCAAGTGACCATGCGACTTGTGTAAGTAAAGTCTAAGATCATTCTTATCAGTGTAGAGGTCATCTTTGAAAAGAAAGCTGGATTGAGTACTTATAAATCTGACAGATCAGATACATCATACAATAATTTCAGAGGAAGCAGCAATCGACATATTGATTGCATCTCAGATTTTCATGTTATTTTCCAATACATTCCGGAAAGATATTTAGCCAATCTGGATTTGGCAAAAGTTATAAATATTATCCAACAGTTTAAGAAAGGATGAAGATGGAGAGTGGTGAACTACA
>NC_057717.1:22082211-22083720 GCF_004010195.1 Chiloscyllium plagiosum | reverse complement strand
AGAGAGAGCGAACCTGCACAGTTATTGCCTTTGCTATTTTTGAATTCATGTGTCGCTGGACATCGGAGTGCATCTGGGAAAATTAACAAACAGTGAATTTCGTGACGAATCTTGGAGAAGTCTGTTTGGGTGAAGTTCACAACACAGAATCAGATACGTTAATCGTGGTTTTAAGTTTGTCCAGTAGAAAGGCTGCAGTAGTGACTGCAGTGGGTTCATTCTTGATTGTATGTTTTTAGAGATAAGTATCTTGATTAAACTTGAAATAAAAGCCATAGCCATTAATTTAACCTGGTGCTGTGTTTTGTAGAGAAATAATACAATGTTATTTTCTGGGTCTGTAGATTGTGAAGGACCAAAAATGGCCATTGCAGTGATATGTACTTCTTGTCAGATGTTGTTGGATGCTGTTGAATGCGAATCTTATCGGATCGAGTGAATCGGTTAGAGAGATAGATAGAAGCGATGAGGAATTTGCAACAGCAACAGTATGTGATGGATGGCAGTTATAGGAAGGGGGGAAGTCTCAGATACAGTCACATGGACGCGTTAACTCCTGGAAGGGTAAGAGAGGTAGGCACCTGGGCAGGAGTCTATTGTGGATATACCCATTTCAAACAGGTGTGCTGTTTTCGAAAATGTAGCGGGTGATGGATTCTCAGGGGAACGTATCATGAACAGCCAAGTTTCTGGTCCGAGACTGGCTGTAATGCAACGAGGGGTACGTCGGCTTCCAAGAGATCAAGTGTGTTAGAGGATTCTGTAGTCTGAGGTATAGACAAAAGTTTCTCTGGCCAGCAGAGAAAAAGCAGAATGATATGTTTTTCCCTGGTGCCCGAATCAAGTATGTCTCAGAGAGGGTGCAGAATGTTCTCACGGGGGAGAGGGACCAGGAAGAGGTCATTGTCCACATTAAACCCAACGATATAGGAAGGGAAAAGTTGAGATTCTGGAGGAGATTACAGAGAGTTAGGCATAAATTTAAAGAGGAGGTGCTCAAGCATAGTAATATCTGGATTACTACCAGTTCTACGAACTGGTGAGGGTAGGAATAGGAGGATAGAGCAGATGAATGCATGGCTGAGGAGATGGTGTATGAGAGAAGGATTCACATTTTTGGATCATTGGAATCTCTTTTGGGTAGGAGTAACCTGTACAAGAAGGACGTATTGCATCTAAATTGGAAGGAATATGCTGGCAGGGAAATTTGCCAAAACTGCTCGAGAGGATTTAAACTAATCAGGTTGGGGGGGGAGGGGGGCCCAGGGAGATAGTGAGGAAAGAGATCAATATGAGACCGGTACAGTTGAGAACAGAATGAGTCAAACAGTCAGGGCAGGCAGGGACAAGGTAGGACTAATAAATTAAACTCCATTTATTCAATGCATGGCGCCTAACAGGGAATGCAGATGAAGTCAGGGCATGGTTAGGAACATGGGACTGGGATATCATTGCAATTACAGAAACATGGCTCAGGGATAGACAGGACTGGCAGCTTAATGTTCCAGG
>NC_057717.1:22065720-22076432 GCF_004010195.1 Chiloscyllium plagiosum | reverse complement strand
ACCTCTGGGACACCTGCACCAACCAACCCAACCACCCTGTGGCTGAACACTTTAACTCCCCCTCCCACTCCACCAAGGACATGCAGGTCCTTGGCCTCCTCCATCGCTAGACCATAGCAACACGACGCTTGGAGGAAGAGCGCCTCATCTTCCGTCTAGAAACCCTTGAACCACAAGGGATGAATATGGATTTCTCCAGCTTCCTCATTTCCCCTCCCCCACCTTATCTCATTTCCATCCCTCAGACTCAGCACCGCCTTCTTGACCTGCAATCTTCTTCCCGACTTCTCCACCCCCACCCCCTCCCCGGCCTATCACCCTCACCTTGACCTCCTTCCACCTATCGCATTCCCAATGCCCTCACCCAAATCCCTCCTCCCTACCCTTTATTTTAGCCTGCTTGGCACACCAGCCTCATTCCTGAAGAAGGGCTTAGTCCCGAAACGTCGATTCTCCTGCTCCTTGGATGCTGCCTGACCTGCTGCTCTTTTCCAGCAACACATGTTTCAACTTCTCCACGCATCTCTGAATGTGTTTTGACAGGATAATAAGCAGTTAAGAAAGCACATGGGACTGTAGGGAATGTTTATTCATCGAGGCGTACATAATATGATCTAAACACGCCATTGGCTCGGCCATGGATAGAATGCTACGTGCAGTTCTGGGTGCTACATTACAGTAAGAATGTGATTACACTGGATAGGGTACATGGGAGATTCACCTGGATGTTCCCTGGGATGGAGCTTATCAGGGATGAATAGAGATTGGATAAGCTCGGGTTGTTTACATTGGAGCAGATAGGGCTGAAGGGAACATGATTCAGAAGGATAAGATTACAAGGGTCATGCACAAGGTGGACAGACAGCAGCTGTCCCTTATAGTCAAAAGGCCAAGAACAAGGGATAAGACATTTAAAGTGAAGGCTTTGAGGTTTAGAGAGAATTTGACAATTGTTTTTCACCCAGACAGTGTTGTGGTCTGGAATGCACTCCCTGAGAGGCGTGTTGCCCTGGGTCACCTCACAACCGTTAAGAAGTACATGGACCAGCAGCAGACTCTCATAACATTCCCGGCTACAGGCTGCATGTAGGAATGTGGGAATAATATATATCGTGCTGTATTTTTGATGGTGCAGAATATCTCCTTCTCTGATTGTATGATTGTGGAGGGGTAGTCATTGAGCAACTTAAGGCAGAAATTGCTGGTTTCTGAAAACACGTATTAATAAAGGTTGTACGACTCAACTGCAATAGCTTCCAAAAGTATGTTATTGTGAAAGTAAACAAAAAAAAGCAGCTTATTACAGTTTGAAACCAGAGAATGGAGAATGGAAAACAGGGAAATGGCGGAACTGTGAAGCAAGTACTTCAATTCTATCTTCACAGAAGAAAACATCAACAAAACAAAAGAAAAACCTTCCCAGCACGACTTGGAAACCCAAATCAGGTGAAATAAGAATAGAATGAAATTAGTAAATACATGGTTTTGTAGAAAATATTGGGACTGAAAGTAATCAACATAGACAACGTCAGCATAAATTTCTGAAATGGGAATCATACTTGAGATACTGGCTGGTTAGTTAATTATGGTGATGCAATGGATGTAATGTATTTGAATTTTTGGGAAGTTTTTCGGTAAAGTCCCAAAACTAGTGTGCAGCATCACATCTTATGAAACTGGGGCTAACGTATGGACATGGCCTTCGCACGGCATAGCTGGCAGGGAACAATGAGTGGATTATTTTGATATCGATTTGGAGTTTGCTCTCAGGTGTATTTTACAGGGTAAATACAAGGCATTTCCGAATCGAACTGGCACCGTTTTAAATAATTTGAATACTGAATATTGAAAGAAAAAGAAAGTTATAGCTGGAAGAAAGTCCATGGGTCCTGAGTCAGCTCCTTATTATCGGTGGCACCTGCATCCCCCATTACTGGACACCAGCTTCGTTAACATCTACACCAGAGGCCACCAAAGTCGACATTGCTGATCCTCAGGTGCCACCTTTGCCGCTGGGCCAATACTCTTTCATCACCACTTCGTCACCCCCGGTGCCAGACCCTCCAATGTCAGAGACATGTCTTTTACTGCTGTGCCAACCTCATCGATGCTGCCATGATGCCCTTCCATCGTCTACTTCATCAGCACCAACGCACCACCCAACCAACAACGAAGTCCCCGATCCTCTGGCATCACCTTTTGCTACTGGGCCTCCGTCACACACGTTTCCTCTGCTGATGTAGCAGTCGCCAATTCCAGGTCCTGTGCTTGCTCCGGAAATGTAAGCAGTGACACACTCTCCTCTGCACTGGGCCCAGCTCAAGTTCCATACACTGTGCTCCACTTGAGGCCTCTCGAGGGCCATGCCCTGAGTCCAATCAAAGTCTGCATGTTTGGCTCTCGTTGCTGCTGATGCTGTCCAAGCTACAAGGTCAATAAGTTATAGAGAGAAAAGTGATAGTGAGAAAATAAGGGGAAAAAAAGCAAGTCAGAGTGTACAAGCTGCAGGAAATGAGCCCTTGAACCAGAAACACTGGAATAAAAGGACCCTTTTTTTGGAGACGAAGGCTCATGGTGTATCACAGGGATCGGGGATTGGGCCCCAGCAGTTCCTAACACACATCCAACATTTGGTTGAGGGAACCAAATGCATATTTCCCAGCCTGCTGAGAGCACTAAACCATTTTGGATTGTCAGTGGGCGAGGAAGATGTAGAAAAGCTCTAAATTGATTGAGATAAGTGGAGTGAATGGGTAAGTATTTGGCAGATGCAGAGCAGTATGGGTAGATGTGATGTAGTGCACTGGATAAATAGAACAGCAGCCGACGATTTGAAAAGTGATTGGTTGAAAAATGTTGATCTATAAAGGGACTTATGCTCCTTTATTTGTTTCCGTCTGCGCAGCCCTCCGAGGTCCATGCAGGGCAGTGAGTTCTGAAACCAAAAGTCAATAGTGGGAATTGCACTGGCACGCTGACCAGTATATATAGACCCAGCAAGTGGGGAGCTGTAACATTGAAAATGATCTGGATCTCGCTGTACACCAGTCACTGAAAGCAATTTTTCAGGAACAGAAAGCAGTTCGTAAGATAAATAATGTGTTTACCTTCATTTCAGCGGGATTTGAGTCCAGGAGTAAGGGTGTCTTACTGTAGCTGTACAGGGCATTGGTGAGACCACATCTCGAACATTGAGAAGTATTGTGTACATTTTGGTCTCCTTATCTAATAAAGAACAAAGCTGACATTGAGGGAGGACAGTGAAGGATGACCAGACTGATCTCTGGGATGACAGGCTTGTTGTGGGAGCAGAGTTTGACGCGATTGGGCCTGTATTACATGGTGTTTAGGAAAGTGCATGGAGATCTCAGTGAAATATATAAAACTCTGACAGGGTGAGACAGATTGGAAGCACGGATGATAATTCCCCTTGCTGAAATGTCGAAAACCACGGGCCACAGTATTAGGTGCAGACTGGACACACTGCATTGAGATGAGAATAAATATCTGTACACAGAGACTGGTGAGCCTGGGGAATTCTCTCCCAGATCAGGCTGTGGAAACCAAGGCACTGATTATACACAAGGATTTCTAGACAGTAAAAGGGTGGCAATAACAGGCTTATGGTGTGGAGATAAAGGATCAGCTGTCATTGTATTGAATGGGGTAGCACACTCTACTACTATAGTTCCTATTTTATACTTTTCGGGTGGTTAATCACGTTGCAGGATATGTATATTGTTTGGGAGAACTGCATTCAGGAGATTTCCTCCATTAGCTGGAATTCGAGAAGGCTCAGTGTGCTGATTGGCCTACTCATTTCCCGATGTTTCTGTGCAGTCTGTGGAAAAGCTGTCAATGTTATCAGAAGCTCTCAGATGTTAAGAAGGAGGTCTCTGCAGGGACAACAGGACTGTGTTTCCCATTCCCTTTTCCAATACTGACGCTGGTGCCAAGTGTTCTGTCCGGGTTTATCCTTTAAGACCTCAAAGCAGTTTGATGCTATTAAGTGTCTTCCATGGCCAATTTAGAGACCATTGAAGAGTGTATCACATATCTGTGTGTTCGAAGTCAGTTTTAGGCCAGACGAGGAAAGCACGGGAGATTCACTTCCTCAAAGTATATTAGTGAAGGAAATTCGTGTTTACAAATTGGCTTCAAAGTCACTGCTTCTGACCAGATTTTACAACTTGATGTTTTATTAATTGTTTTTAACTTCCACCAGCTGCCAGCGCATAGGCCTGGTCTGGATTAGTAATCCAGTGACATTTCCACAACTCCACCATCTCCACATGGGGACCTACCAGAAACCACACTGAGCAGGTTATTTCTGTGCTGTGATAATGTCGGAAATGACTCTCTTTGGTTTGAATATCGTGATGGGACAGAGGGGTTAGTAATCGATCAGATTGTAATTATTCTCCTCTTAGGGGACTGGACATAGCTGAGTAATTTTCCAATTGCCAGGGAGATGTCAGCGTTGGATCTGGAATGAAACCGCTTCCAAAGGGACACGGCTTGTTGTGCAGCATAAGTCTTCAGTCCTATTTCTGGAATGGTGTCAGGGCCCATTGCCTTTGTCGTATCTACTGTGTTCAGCTGTTTATTCATGTCACGGGAAGCGAATCGAATCGGTTAATGACTGGCATCTGTGATTCTGTGGGTATCATGGTGAGGTTGAGGTGTATCGTCAACACCACGCTTCTGGTTGAGAATGGTGTAGATACGACATCCTTGTCTTTTACACAGATGTACACGGCTGTTCTATTATTTAGGATGGAGATATTTCAGGAGTCCTCTCCGCCAGTAAGTTGTTTATTGTGCCATCGACCTTTATCCCTGGATGTGGCAGTACTGCAGAGCTTCGTTCTGCTCTTTTGATTTGGGATCAATTCTCTCTCTCCATCAGATGTTCTTTCCGCTGTTTGGAGTGTAGCCAATCCAGTGCGGTAGTTTTAACGAGTTATCATCAAGTTTAGGTACACAAGGTTCTGACTCTGGCATGTTCACACACATTCGTCACTTAACTATCGATTGGCTTGATGGTAATAGTAGACTGAGGGATTATCCTGGGGAAAAAGTAACAGACTATGATTGAAAAAAAATCTGCTTCTGCTGCTGCTGTGATTTTTCAGCATCACATGTGAACCCAGTTTTATCTGTACTATCGGCGATTTAATTCTTCCAGTGACCCTTCTAAAAGCTCCCAGTCTGTCCAGCAATGTTTGCATTTTTATGTCCACTATCCATAATTACTTGCTGACTTGAACACTCATGCTGTTCCTATTCATTTCTGGAGAAGCTCCGCAGATTTGACAGCATCTGCAGAGACAGAGAAACAGAGTTAGCGTTTCAGGTCCAGCTTCTTCAGAACTGAAAATGATTGAAAAATAGGTTTTTGATCCCTTGCCAGAGGTGCGGGATGGATGCCAGGGAAAAGAGGGTGTGGTAACAGATAAACGGACTTTTATCAGTGGTGAACGAGAAGATGATGTAAAACGGGTTTAAATTAAGATATGAATGGGGGAAAGGGGTTCCTTCTCTTGAGTGCAAGATAAAGATAAAGAAGACACAACCACTCAAGATCATAGGGAGGCCAAGAGAGTGAATGTTAACTATGTGGTAATATGTAGATCTGGCCAGAAGTAAGTTTTCACAGTAGAGATCATCACCCCCTTTAGAAAAAGGAAATTAGGTGTTGACTACTTATTGGCACTAGTAAAAGTTTCATCCTGCCTTAGCATTGTAACATGGAGAAAAGCAAATCACAATATGAAATTTGGACATTGTATTATTTACCAGCCACTTTTAGCATTGTTTCAAATTTGCGATATTTACCTTTAAATACTTAATCTTGAAGTTAGTATCAGATGGAGTGTAGGAGATTGATGTGTGACATTACAGAAATTAGAAAATCATGGGAGGCATGGATAGGTTGAACAGCCAAGTCTTTTCCACAGGGTGGGGGAGTTCAAACATAGAAGGCATAGCATAAGGTGAAAGGGGGAATATTTAAAAGGGACGAAGGAGCAACTTTTTTACATAGAGGGTAGTGAGGGTATGGAATGAGATGCCAGAGGAAGATGCATGTACAGCCGTAACATTGAAAAGACATATGGACAAACATATGAATGGGAAATATTTAGAGGCATGTGCGCGAAATGCAAGCAGATGGGACCAATTTAGTTTGGAAAACCTGGCCAGCATGGACATTTAGAAAAGCTTCAGCAGAGTCAGTGTGGTTTTGTGAACGGGAAATTATATTTTGCCCTTTAAGTTCATGCAACGTGTTTCTGGAGATCCCTGAGAACGTAACAAGCGGATTTGATAAATGGGATCTGGTAGACACAAGGATTTCCAGAAATTTTCTACAAGGTATCACAAAATAAAGGTTCTTACACAAGACAGAAGCTCATAGTCTGACGGATAATGCATTAGCATGGGATGACGATTGGTTAACACATAGAAATCGGAGAGTCAGGATTAATGATCATTATGGTAAATGTGTATCTGCTGGAGTACCACAGATATGAGCCCGATGGCATCAGTTATTTACAATCTATACTGATAGCCTGAAGGAGGAAACCACAGAGAGCACAATGCTCTTTCATTGCAGGACCCGTTATTTTTAACTTTGTTAACCCAACATCAAATCACCACCTCTTTTCAGATAAAAAAGATGCAGTAATTAGGAATAGACATAAGCCATTCCGCACTCCAAACCTGTCCCACATTTCCACTGTCTCTTTCCAATCAAATACTTATCAACCCAGCCTCTGCTGCTGTCTCAGGAAGAGAATGCCTGATAGCATAACACCACATGGGAATTAGAAAAGGAGCAGAATTAGCCCATTCAATCCATCGAGTCTGATATGCCATGCAATAATTTCTTATATGTTCCTCGACCTCATTCTTCTGCCTTTTGCCGAGAATCCCCGATCCCCTTATAAATCAAAGGCTGATCTATTTGTGTATTAATGAGACGAGTGTGTGTGCGTGTGTGTGTGCGTGTGTGTGTGTCCATCTGCTTGTTATATGAGCATTTGTCTGCCTACATATGTCTGTGTACCAGCGTGTGTATTTCTATCTGTGTTTGTTTCCATTTTGTGTGACTGTATATGTATTTGAGTGCTTCTATATGCGTGTATGCTTGTCTTCTTGTACATATTGTACATGTTAGTATATTCGGGTATTTACCGATATTTGTAGGTAATTCTATGCATGCATCTCTGTGCAGAGAGGTATCTGTTTTTTTTTTGAGAGTGAGAGAGCTGACGTTGGAACTGCCAATGGTTTTAAAGTGAGAATTGTCCGAGGCTGATCATTGCTCCTTACTCGGTTGGTGGGACGTGGATGTTTCAGAATCTCCACACAAGTCGCCCCAGTCCTCTTCAGCTCGTACCAATGTCCTCCCCACACGTCGTGGGGAGAGGAGAGGGAACAGATATCAGGCACCCCACCACCTGGGTTGGCCTTTTTCTGTCCTATTCCAGGCTGTTTCTCCTGGAATGCGAGAAAGGGAGGGAGGATGTGACGGGGGAGAGGGTGGCCCTGCTGTTAGTGCTGGTCCAGGTGGGGTGACATGGTGAGGTGTCCTGAGTCAGTCAGTCCACAGTGTTGTATCCATGTCGTGTTATGGCATAAGTGACGGAGAAAGTGAGGAAGTAAGTTGCTGAATTCAATAGTGAGAGTGTTAGTGCCTGAGCCTTATTTGGAGATAGAGCTTGAACTAAGTTCGGGGGGTAGGAGCTATAACAGGTATACCGTGAGTGTGAGGAAGCAGACAGAATACAGTGACACTTATCCGGGCAGAGCGGGGAAGATTATTAATGCTTGTCCTGTATTGTTGGACATTTATTCAGATCATCCCAGCGTCGAGGTGAGCCTCCGCGAATGTCTTGTCCACGTCTATCATTAATAATGACAGAGACTATGTGCCTCAGCTTTCACAGAAACAGTTTAGGTAGAGCTTACAAATAGCAATGAGAAGCAAACATTGGTGATTTATATATCTAAACCAAAACGGTAGCAAGAAATCTGAACATCATGTGCTCTGGAAATTACACATACAAGTATTGTGAATACTGCAGTCTTATTGGATGGTCTCAAGTTGTATCTAAACTGCGGGAACTAAGTGACTGCTCATGCTGTGAAAAATAAATTCCATAAGTGTTTATGAGTTGGGTTGAAGTGTATGTTGTGAACAAAATTAGACAGCAGTTTATTCCGGAGTTGGTGTTGTGTGGTAAGAAAGACTAATTACTAACCTTAGTCTGCAGCAGCTTTTGAGAAATAGTGACGTTAATAAGGTGTATTTTACATGGCGCCCGAATACAATATCAAATGTGTGAACATTCTGGTCAAGCATCATGGAAGCCTGGAGGGTAGAGGGTCAAGCTTGCTCCAGTAAATTGGGAAAGTACAATATAACATTCAGTGGGAGACAAGCAATGGTTGTTCGACTCATAGAGTCCAAGAGCACGGACACAGGTCCTTCAGCTCAAAGTGGTCCATTCTGAACAAAATGTCCATTCACAAAAACCCATTTCCCTGCCATTGCCCTGTATCCTTCTAATCCTTTCCTATCCGTGTATTTGTCCAAATGCCGTTTAAATGTTGTTAATGTATCCACCTCAACCACTTCCCCGGCAGTTCATGCCGTATGCATACCAAGATGTGTGCAAAGATCATTGCTCGTCAGTTTCCCTTTTCTTCCTGCGCCCTGACCTTAAACTACTGCCCTCTAGTCTGTGATTGCTGTCCAACCTTGGGAAGAAAAGACTGGGTACATTCACTCTGTCCATGCCTCCTGTGATCCTTTAAGCGTCTATAAGATCTCTCTCAGTCTCATATACTCTAAAGTAAAAGGTCCTGGCTTGCCCAACCTCTCCCTAAAACTCAGACCATTAAGACCTTGGCAACGTCCTTGTCAATTTCTTCTGCACACTTTCCAGTTTAATAACATCCTTGCAATAGCAAAGTGAACAAAACTGATCATGACACTTCAAATAATACCTCACCAGCGTCCTGTATAACTGTGACGTAACTCCTCAACTTCGATACACATTGCTCTGGCTGATGAAGACCAGTGTGCCAAAAGCCTTCTTCACTGCCTGTCTACCTGTGGGTCACGTATAGAGCACCGTGCATCTGAACTCCAAGATCTCTCTGCTCAACTACATTCCTTAAGCCCCAACCATTCACCATGAAACTCCAATCTTGACTTGACCTTCTAAAATGTAAGAACTTACACCGATCTGTATTGAACTGAATTTTCCATTTCTCAGTCCACTGCTGATCAAGGTACTGCTGAAATTTCCGAAATTCCTGATAACCTTCCACACTCTCCATGATGCTGCCTATTTTGGTGTCGTCATCAAACTTGCAAATGATGCCTGTGCATTCTCTTCTGGATCATAAATGTATGTAATTGGTAAATTATATATATATAATTTGTAAACATATTACATACATCTATGATGTGGATGAGAGAATATATATATATATATATATATATATATATATACACATACACAAACACACATATATATATATCGAAACAAACAATGTTCCCAACACCGACCCCTGAGGTGTTTCACTATTCACAGGTCTCCAGTCCGACATGCATCCTTCCTATATTACTCTCTGCTTCCTACCAACAAGCCAACTGTGTATCTATTTAACTGGTTCCCCCCGGATTCCAGGCAATCTAACATTCCAGAGTAGCTGATCTTCTGTAACCTTACCAAAGGCCTTACTGAAATCCATATAGATTATGTATACCATCTCTGTTCCTGGTCACTTCATCAAAGCACTGTAACAAGTTTGAGAGCCACGATCTCTCATGCACAAAGCCATGCTGACTGCTGCCAATCAAACCCTGTCATTCAAATGCATGCACTGAGGAACCACGATTGTCCAAATATCAATTATCCGAAGTTTGGATTATCCGAAGGGGACCTCAAGGTCCCGATAGAAACATTATGTCTTTCAAACCTGATTGCGTCTTTTTTTTGTAGGTACAATGATTAAAAAAAAACTTGTCTCACTAAAATGCTGCCAAGAACAGTCCAGGCACCGTCTCCAAAAGTCTGACCTCCCGCCTTCACTGGCTCTATCATCCCACACTTTCCCTTGAGTTCTACAGAGGGGTTTACCCTCAACCGCCCTTCTCCAGATAACTGCGCCAACACAGCAAAGGTGGTGTGATGGTTGGGCATTCGGGGTTAGGGGGCCGATGTTGGTGTTGCAGGATTAGGAACGGGCAGGGGCAGACGGGTGTGGCGTTGGACGGAGTTCTGGGCTGGTGGGGTGGGAAGCGGACAGGGTTTGGAGAGGGCGGGGCAGGCAGTAGCATGGGGTGGGAGTAGATGAGGATGCGGGCGGGCGGGTGGGGGTGTGTGGGAGCAGGCAGGTTGTGGCTGCGTGAGGGCAGACAAGGACGTGGGTTGGGAGTGGATGGGGTTGTGGGCGTGCGAGGGGTGGAGTTGGAGTTGACAGGGTTCGGGGTAGGCAGGGCTTAGATGGGGCAGGGTAGGAGAGGACAAGGTGGGGTGGGAGCAGACGTGGCGTGGGGTCTCGCATGCAGTGTGCTTTTGCCTTGTCTCCTGAAAGGGGAGAAGACTTCACAGAAAACTCCGAGCCCCAGAGAGATCAATTAACAGAATAATCAATTATCTGAATGAAATAGTGCTCTGTCCCTCTCAATCGGA
>NC_057717.1:22065002-22065220 GCF_004010195.1 Chiloscyllium plagiosum | reverse complement strand
CAGAAAGCAGTTCGTAAGGTAAATAATGTGTTTACCTTCATTTCAGCGGGATTTGAGTCCAGGAGTAAGGGTGTCTTACTGTAGCTGTACAGGGCATTGGTGAGACCACATCTCGAACACTGAGCAGTATTGTGTACATTTTGGTCTCCTTATCTAAAAAAGAACAAACCTGACATTGAGGGAGAGCAGTGAAGGATGACCAGACTGATCTCTGGGAT
>NC_057717.1:22052538-22063401 GCF_004010195.1 Chiloscyllium plagiosum | reverse complement strand
GCTGAGTAATTTTCCAATTGCCAGGGAAATGTCAGAGTTGAATCTGGAATGAAACCGCTTCCAAAGGGACACGGCTTGTTGTGCAGCACAAGTCTTCAGTCCTATTGCAGGAATGGTGTCAGGGCCCATTGCCTCTGTAGTATCTACTGTGTTCAACTGTTTCTTCATGTCACGAGCAGCGAATCGAATCGGTTTATGACTGGCATCTGTGATTCTGTGGGTATCATGGTGAGGTTGAGGTGTATCGTCAACATCACGCTTCTGGTTGAGAATGGTGTTGATATTACATCCTTGTCTTTTACACAGATGTACACGACTGTTCTGCTATTTGGGATGAGGATATTTCAGGAGTCCTCTCCGCCAGTAAGTTGTTTATTGTTCCATCGACCTTTATCCCTGGATGTGGCAGTACTGCAGAGCTTCGTTCTGATCTTTTAATTTGGGATCAATTCTCTCTGTCCATCAGATGTTCTTTCCGCTGTTTGGAGTGTAACCAATCCAGTGCGTTAGCTTTAACGAGTTATCATCAAGTTTAGGTACACATGGTTCTGACTCTGGCATGTTCACACACCTTTGTCACTTAACTATGGATTGGCTTGATGGTAATAGTAGACTGAGGGATTATCCTGGGGAAAAAGTAACAGACTATGATTGAAAAAAATTCTACTTCTGCTGCTGCTGTGATTTTACAGCATCACATGTTAACCCAGTTTTATCTGTAATATCGGCGATTGTATTCTTCCAGTGACCCTTCTAAAAGCTCCCAGTCTGTCCAGAAATGTTTGCATTTTTATGTCCAGTATCCATAATTACTTGCTGACTTGAACACGTGTGCTGTTCCTATTCATTTCTGGAGAAACTCCGCAGATTTGGCAGCATCTGCAGAGACAGAGAAACAGAGTTAGCGTTTCAAGTCCAATGTGATGCTTCTTCAGAACTGAAAATGATTGAAAAATTGGCTTTTGATCTCTTGCCAGAGTTGGGAGATGGATGCCAGGGAAAAGAGGGTGTGGTAACAGATAAACGGACTTTTATCAGTGGTGAACGAGAAGATGATGTAAAACGGGTTTAAATTAAGATATGAATGGGGGAAAGGGGTTCCTTCTCTTAAGTGCAAGATAAAGAAGACACAACCAGTCAAGATCAAAGGGAGGCCAAGAGAGTGAATATTAACTATGTGGTATTATGTAGATCTGGCCAGAAGTAAGTTTTCAGAGTAGAGATCATCACCCCCTTTAGAAAAAGGAAGTCAGGTGTTGACTACTTATTGGCACTAGTAAAAGTTTCATCCTGCCTTAGCATTGTAACATGGAGAAAAGCAAATCACAATGTGAAATTTGGATATTGTATTATTTACCAGCCACTTTTAGTATTGTTTCATATTTGCGATGTTTACTTTTAAATACTTAATATTGAAGTTAGCATCAGATGGAGTGTAGGATACTGATGTGTGACATTATAGAAATTAGAAAATCATGGGAGGCATGGATAGGTTGAATAGCCAAGTCTTTTCCACAGGGTGGGGGAGTTCAAACATAGAAGGCATAGCATAAGGTGAAAGGGGAAATATTTAAAAGGGACGAAGGAGCAACTTTTTTTACACAGAGGGTGGTGAGGGTATGGAATGAGCTGCCAGAGGAAGATGCATGTACAGCCGTAACATTGAAAAGACATTTGGACAAACATATGAATGGGAAATATTTAGAGGCATGTGCGCTAATTGCAAGCAGATGGGACCAATTTAGTTTGGAAAACCTGGCCAGCATGGACATTTAGAAAAGCTTCAGCAGAGTCAGTGTGGTTTTGTGAACGGGAAATTATATTTTGCCCTTACGTTCATGCAACGTGTTTCTGGAGATCCCTGAGAACGTAACAAGCGAATTTGATAAATAGGATCTGGTAGACACAAGGATTTCCAGATATTTTCTACAAGGTATCACAAAATAAAGGTTCTTACACAAGACAGAAGCTTATAGTCTGACGGATAATGTATTAGCATGGGATGACGATTGCTTAACACAGAGAAATCGGAGAATCAGGATTAATGGATCATTATGGTAAATGTGTATCTGCTGGAGTACCACAGATATGAGCCCGATGGCATCAGTTATTTACAATCTATAATGATAGCCTGAAGGAGGACACCACAGAGAGCACAATGCTATTTCATTGCAGGACCCGTTATTTTTAACTTTGTTAACCCAACATCAAATCACCACCTCTTTTCAGAATAAAAAGATACAGTAATTAGGAATAGACAGATGCCATTCTGCACTCCAAACCTGTCTCACATTTCCACTGTCTCTTTCCAAAAAAATACTTATCAACCCAGCCTCTGCTGCTGTCACAGGAAGAGAACGCCTGATAGCATAACACCACACGAGAATTAGAAAAGGAGCAGAATTAGGTCATTCAATCCATCGAGTCTGATATGCCATTCAATAATTTCTTATCTGTTCCTCAACCTCATTCTTCTGCCTTTTGCCTCGAATCCACGATCCCCTTATAAATCAAAGTCTGATCTATTTGTGTATTAATGAGATGAGTGTGTGTGTGTGTCTATCTGCTTGTTATATGAGCATTTGTTTGCCTACATTTGTCTGTGTACCAGCATGTGTATTTCTATCTGTGTTTGTTTCCATTTTGTGTGACTGTATATGTCTTTGTGTGCTTCTATATGTGTGTATGCTTGTTTAGATTAGATTAGATTACTTACAGTATGGAAACAGGCCCTTCGGCCCAACAAGTCCACACCGACCCGCCGAAGCGTAACCCACCCATACCCCTACATTTACCCCTTACCTAACACTATGGACAATTTAGCATGGCCAATTCACCTGACCTGCACATCTTTGGACTGTGGGAGGAAACCGGAGCACCGGGAGGAAACCCACGCACACACGGGGAGAACGTGCAACCTCCACACAGTCAGTCGCCTGAGGCGGGAATTGAACCCGGGTCTCTGGCGCTGTGAGGCAGCAGTGCTAACCACTGTGCCACCGTGTATGTCTTCTTGTACATATTGTACATGTTAGTATATTGGGTATTTACCGATATTTCTAGGTAATTCTATGCCTGCATCTCTGTGCAGGGAGGTATCTTTTTTTTGAGAGTGAGAGAGCTGACGTTGGAACTGCCAGTGGTTTTAAAGTGAGAATTGCCCTAGGATGATCCTTACTCGGTTGGTGGGACGTGGATGTTTCAGAATCTCCACACAAGTCGCTCCAGTCCTCTTCAGCTCGTACCAATGTCCTCCCCACACGGCGTGAGGGGGGAGGGAACAGATATCAGGCACCCCACCACCTGGGTTGGCCTTTTTCTTTCCTATTCCAGGCTGTTTCTCCTGGAATGCGAGAAAGGGAGGGAGGATGTGAGGGGGGAGAGGGTGGCCCTGCTGTTAGTGCTGGTCCAGGTGGGGTGACATGGTGAGGTGTTCTGAGTCAGTCAGTCCAAAGTGTTGTATCCATGTCGTGTGATTAGTGTGGAGGCTATTGCATAAGTGACGGAGAAAGTGAGGAAGAAAGTTGTTGAATTCAATAGTGAGAGTGTTAGTGCCTGAGCCTTATCTGGAGACAGAGCTTGAGCTATGTTCGGGGGTAAGATCTATAACAGGTATACCGTGAGTGTGAGGGAGCAGACAGAATCCAGTGACACTAATCCTGGCAGAGCGGGGAAGATTATTCATGCTTGTCCTGTATTGTTGGACATTTATTCAGATCATCCCAGCGTCGAGGTGAGCCTCCCCGAATGTCTTGTCCATGTCTATCATTAATAATGACACAGACCATCTACCTCAGCTTTCACAGAATTAGTTTAGGTAGCGCTTACAAATAGCAATGAGAAGCAAACATTGGTGTTTTATATATCTAAACCAAAACGGTAGCAGAAAATCTGAACATCATGTGCTCTGGAAATTACACATACAAGTATTGTGAATACAGCAGTCTTATTGAATGGTCTCAAGTTGTATCTAAACTGCCAGAACTAAGTGACTGCTCATGCTGTTCCATAAGTGTATATGAGTTGGGTTGAAGTGTATGTTGTGAACAAAATTAGAGAGCAGGTTATTCGGGAGTCGGTGTTGTGTGGTAAGAAAGACTAATTACTAACCTTACTCTGCAGCAGCTTTTGAGAAATAATGACGTTAATAAGGTGTATTTTACATGGCACCCGAATACAATACATTGGGAAGAAAAGATTGGGTACATTCACTCTATCCATGCCTCCTTGCCTTGTCTCCTGAAAGGGGAGAAGACTTCTCAGAAAACTCCGAGCCCCAGAGTAGATCCACTAACAGAATAATCAATTATCTGAATGAAATAGTGCTCCGTCCATCTCAATCGGATAATCGAGTTTTCTCTGCATATCTTATCTCTCAGAATCTTCTTAAATAACTATCTGTACCGATGTTAGTTCTACTGGTCTATTGCTCCCAGGTTTACCATTGTAGCCCTCCTTGAATAAGGGCCCAGCATTCACTATCCTCCAGTCCTCCAAGACCTCACACGTTGGCCAGCGATGTTGCAAAAGTACCAAAAACGGCTCTATATTTTCTTCTCTATCCACCTGCAGAGTTCCTGAATAGATTTGGTCAGGATCCGGAGATTTATAGAAGTACTGCAAATTCGGAATAACACTTCTCTTTATTGAACTTACAACCACCATATAGTGACTTGATGATGATTAACGTAACATTTTAAATATTGTATTAATCGTAGGAAGTGACTTCAGAAGAATTCCAGAAATTGTGGAAACCTGAGAGTTTTAAGAAATTGATGATTCAGAAAAGTAGGCCCATGAAGCTGATAAGGAAATCACAATGCGAACATGCATGCTAACAAACAGGAACACAAAGACTGCAACAATCTACTATCTATAATTCGAAGGAAACAAAACAAAAGCAATGTCAAATGTGGAAGTTTGTAATCGGAGAGAGAAGAGTTTATTGTAGAGAACAAGGAAATGGCCAAGAAAATAACCAATTATTTTATATCTCTATTCATGGAGGAAGATGCAGAAAATCACCTAGAAAATCAAGTGATCAGATGGAGCTTATGGAACTATAGACATAAAGCCAATTTATATCAGTAACAGGGCAGTACTTGAAAATGCAACTAGATGGGACATTGCTAAAACAGATTTACTTCGTATCATAATGTCAGAACTGAGGCACTAATGGACGGATTAATTGCACAGTCGATGACTATGTTTTATTTTCCGGTACATTCTGCAGAGTCTGAAGACATTGTAGATAAATGGAAGGTAGTAAATGTTAGCCAAGCATTTTAGCTGAATGGAAAGGATCCAAGCAAATATTTGTGATTCGCAGGAGCTGGCTTTGGATTGGGGTCGACAACATTAAAAATCAACGAGGTAAAAACAATGACTGCAGATGCTGGAAACCAGATTCTAGATTAGTGGTGCTGGAAGAGCAGAGCAGGTTAGGCAGCATCCAATGAGCAGCGAAATCGACGTTTCTGGCAAAAGCCCTTCATCAGGAATAAAGGCAGTGAGCCTGAAGCGTGGAGAGATAACCTAGAGGAGGGTGGGGGTGGGGAGAGAGTAGCATAGAGTACAATGGGTGAGTGGGGGAGGAAATGAAGGTGATAGGTCAGGGAGGAGAGGGTAGAATGGATAGGTGGAAAAGGAGCTAGGCAGGTCGGACAAGTCCGAACAATTCATGGGGACAGTGATGAGCTGGAAGTTTGAAACTAGGATCATTAAAAATCACACAACACTAGGGTTATAGTCCAATAGGTTTAATTGGAGGTACAAGCTTTCAAAGTGCACAACCACCTGATGAAGAAGCAGTGCTTCGAATGCGAGGACAAGTGAATCAACCTTTTGGACTGTAAGCTGGTTTTGTGTGATTTTTATCCTTATCATTTATGGTTATCATAAATGTGAGAATGTGGAGGGGAGAGTGGGGGATAGTGTGATAAATCAGTTTGAGTTGGACATAAAGATTGGCCGGGTTGGCAGCGAGGAGGAAGGCCTTATGTTGCAGGAAGATACAGACGGAATGGTCAGAAGTGCTGATAGATGGCAGATGGAATGTAACGCTGATAAATATGAGTTGATGCACTTTAGTAGAAGGAACCAGACAGGGGAGGACTCAATGAATGGCAGAACACTAAGAATCTCAGAGGGTGCTTTTCCACACATCCCTGAATGTGGCTGAACAGGTTAATAGTCGAGCTAAAAAGGCTTAGGAGTCGAAGACATAGATTATAAGAGTTATACAGGAGTTTGGTTAGGGCAAGATGGTATGCAGTGTGCAGTTCTGGATGCCACATTATGAAATGATGTCATTACACTGAGGAGGATGAGGTTTGGTGGGGATTCACCAGGATGTTCCCTGGGATGGAGTGAATCAGCAATGGAGAGAGGCTGGATAAACTCGGTTGTTTACTTTGGAGCACAGGAGGCTGAGGGGACGTGATTCAGAAAGATAAGATTACGAGGGGCATGGACAGAGTGGATAG
The DNA here is from genome assembly GCF_004010195.1 of Chiloscyllium plagiosum. Classification (NCBI taxonomy): domain Eukaryota; kingdom Metazoa; phylum Chordata; class Chondrichthyes; order Orectolobiformes; family Hemiscylliidae; genus Chiloscyllium; species Chiloscyllium plagiosum. Next base: position 22,056,916 of record NC_057717.1, on the reverse strand, counting down.
ACAGCAGCTGTTCCTTTTAGTCAAGAACAAGAGAACAAGTGAAGTGCTTGAGGTTTAGAGAGAATTTAAAGATATTTTGTCATCCAGAAGATATTGGGGTCTGGAAGAGAGAGAATGGTTGTTACGGGTAACTCCACAACAATGCAAAGTACTTGGACGAGTTTTTGCAGTGTCATAACATGCATGGTTCTGGTCCTCCTGTCAGAAAGTGGGGCTAATATAGATCGTGCTTTATTTCGAACGATATGGAGTCTGTGTTTCTGTGATTGTATGATTGTGAAATGCTCATCATTAAACTGTTTAAGACAGAAATTGATGCTTTTCCGAAGAGTATATCAATGAGAGTTATGCGAGTAAACTGTAATAGCTTCTAAAGATATGCCAGTGTGAGAGGTAAGATAAAGCAATTGCAGCTCAGTACAGCCGGAAACCAGAGAATGGAGAATGGAGAACAGGGAAATGGCAGAACTATGAAGCAACTACTTCATATTCTGTCTTCACAGAAGATACCAAAGCAAAAAAAAAAATTCCGAGCAATAGCATGAAAATTTAGTCTGGTGAGAAAAAGAGAATAGAATGAAATTAGTAACTAAACAGTTGCTAAAGTATTGTAACAGAATATAATGGGCATAGAAAAAGTCAACATAGATTTATGAAATGGGAATCATATTTGAGAATGTGAATTTTAGCAAAATTATGGAGAAGCTATCAATGCATTATGATTGGATTTCAGAAAGATTTTTGATAAAGCCCCAAGCCTGTTGTGCAAATTTGAATCCATGGGACTGGGGCTAATATGTGGTCATGGTTTTAGAGTGGAAGAGCTTGCAGGGAACAGTGAGTAGGAATAAAACTTCTTTTTAGAATGGAAGGCTTGGAGGATATAGCAAGGATCAGGGTTTCGGACCAGCTATTCCCAATACACATCATATCTTTGGTTGAGGGGCTCAAATGCAATATTCCCAAGTCTGCTGATGGCATGAAACGATGTTGGATTGTGAGTGGGTGAGCAGGATGTCAAAAAGCTCCAAGCTGACTGAGACAACTGGAGTGACTGGCCGACAACGTGGCAGAAGGAGAGCAAAGGGGGGAGATGTGACGTTGTGCACTTTGTTGGGAACAATACAATGCCAGCAGGTCAATTGAAAATGGATTGATTGAAAAGTGTTGATCTATAAAGGATCGAAAGCTACATTTTGTTTCCTTCTGCGCCGACCTGTGAAGGCCATGCAGGGCTGTGAGTTCTGAAAGCAGAAGTCAATACTGGGAATGGCACTGACATACTGACCAGTGTGCATAGACCCACCAAGTGGGTAGCTGTAACATTGAAAAGGATTTGGATCTCCATGTACACCAGTCACTGAAAGCAATTTTGCAGGAACAGAAAGCAGTTTGGAAGATAAATAGCCCTTTTGACATTCATTTCATGAGTATTTGGGTACAGGAGTAAGGATGTCTCACTGCAGCTGGACAGGGTCCTTGGTGAAACCCCATCTCGAACATTGTGCAGTATTTTGTGCGGTTTTGCTCTCCTTACCAATAAAGGACAAATCTGACATTGAAGGAGAGCAGTGAAGGATGACCAGGCTGATCTCTGGGAAGACAGGCTTGTTGTGCGAACAGAGTTTGAGGCGACTGGGCCTGTATTCCATGGGGTTTAGGCAAATGAGTGGTGATCTCCATGAAATATCTAAAATTCTGACAGGGTGAGACAGATCGGAAGCAGGGATGATAGTTCCCCTGACTGGGACGTCAAAGAACAAGGGGCCACAACATTAGGTACAGATAGGCCACTCTGCATTGAGATGAGAATAAATATCTTCACTCAGAGATTGCTGAACTTGGACAATTTTCTGACACATAAGGCTGTAGAAGCCAAGATACCGAATATAAATGAGGATTTCTGGAAATTAAAGGGATAGACAGAGAGCAGGAGTATCGTGTGAAGATAGAGGATCAGATATAATTTCATGTTTTTTCTCTCCAATAAGACGGTAGTTGTATTCCTGTGGAACACCGTGTTGTAGAAAATCATGCAATATTAACAATGCCGTCGATGGGAAAATAGTGGGGAAGGGGCAAACAACCCACCCCCCCCAAAAATAAATCAGTAAAAACTAAAAATTTAAGTTAATCTAACACACACGAGCATAGTCTAAGAAAATCTTTAAATCATATATTGTAATGAAACAATGCCGTAAATGTTGTACTTTCACCCTAAAGTCACGGACTACAGCACTGTACCTTTCACCAAGCTCTTCATCAGAAAGCACGTGAGCCGACAGACCACATGATGCTGACAAGGAATTCCGGTTTGAAATAAAGGTCCTTCTAAATGTAGACAATAATTCCAAGTTTCAGTCTCGGTTTCAAGGCTTGCAGAACAGATTGCATTCCTGCTTTAGTGAACACACTGAGTGTGCAGTTTGCAGATAGAGGATCCTGAGGCTGGGTTTTGCTGTTCAGCTGGTGCCGGGGATGGAATTGCGTTACAGTGAATGGGAGCTCGCTTTATAAAGAAGATGCACAATTCACAAATTGTGTTGCATACTAGTCGTGCTTAATAAACATGCGCTAGTGGCGAACTGCCTGTATATTGAAGGGAGGATCAAAATTGATGGACCAAAGCAACTACAGCAGTTTCCATTTTAAATATCCCGACGTTTAAACATGTTAAGTGATATGAACACTGTACGGGGCAAATCGCACTGAGGAGATTTTCTCCACTATCTGGAATGGGAGACGCTCAATGTGTTGAATGACCTCCTCCTTTCCCGATGTTTCTGTGCAGTCTGTGAGATAGCTCTGCAAATATTGTCACAAGCTCTCAGACGTTCGGAAGGAGGTCTCTGCGGGGATGTCAGGACTGTGTTTCTCATTCCCATTCCAACAACAAGGCTGGGACCGGGTGTTCTGTCCCGGTTTATCCTTTAAGAACGATGAGCAGTTAGATACAATTGAGTGACTTGATTGGAAGTTTCAGAGACCATTGAAGAGTTTATCACATGTCTGTGTGTCTGGGGTCACTTTTAGGCAGACCAGGAAAACACGGGAGACTCACTTCCTGAAAGTACACTGGGGAAGGGAATTCTGTTTACAATTGACATTGGCTTCAAGGTCACTATTCCTGACACCAGATTTTAGATCTCGATATTGTATTAATTGTTTTTAACTTCCACCATCTGCCAGACCAATAGCCTGGTCTGGATTAGTAATCCAGTGATATTTCCATAAGAGCACCATCTCCACATGGGGTCCTATCAGAAGCCATACTGAGCTGGTTATTCCTGTGCTGCTTGGCAACTCTGTCAAATAGCACAGCCACTAATGTGACTATAGTGATCGGACTGAGGGGGTGGTAATTGGACAGATTTTAGTTTTTCCCTTCTAGGGGATTGGCAGAGTTGAGTAATTTTCCGCCTTGCCAGGGAGATGTCAGAGTGGGAGCTGGAATGAAACAGCTTCTCCAGGGACACGACTTGTTGTAAAGCACAAGTCTTCAGTCCTATTGCAGGAATAGTCTCAGGGCCCGTTGCCTTTGTCGTATCTACTGTGTTCAGATGTTTCTTCATGTCACGTGCAGAAAATCAATTTGTTTAAAGACTGCCATCTGTGATTCTGAGGGCATCAAGATGATGGTGAGGTGGGTCATCCACTCAAAAATCCTGGCTAATGGTGAAGACATTATATCCTTATCTTTTACACTGATGTAAAGAGCTGTTCCATTATTTAGGATGGAGATACTTGTGGAGTCCTCTCCTCCAGTGAGTTGTTTAATAGTCCATTCACATTTATAATTGGATTGGCAAAACAGCAAAGCTTAGATCTGATCTGTTGGTCTTGAGATAATTTTGTCCTCTCTATCAGATGTTAGTCCTGCTATTTGGAATGTAACCGGTCAAGTACCATAGCTTTAAAGGTTTGTCGTCAGGTTTAGGTACACATGGATCTGACTCTGGTATGTTCACCCACGCTCCTTCCTGAACCATGGATCAGTTTGATGGTAATGGTAGATTGAGAGATTATCACAGGGAAAAGAGTTACAGATTGTGATTGAACACAGTTCTGCTGCTGCTGTGATCTACATCATCACATGAATGCCCAGTTTGAGCTGCAATATCTGTAACTCAATTCTACTGACTGTCTCCCAATTCACACGGAGACCCATTCACTCATCAGCACTGTACTCCGTGATCTAACTTGGTTTCTGATGTGGTGGAATTTCCATTTTCACATTCTTATTCTGTTAGGATCTCTTCATGGTGTCACGCCTCCAATTTGTTACATTATTTAAATTCTTTAACTTATTCATCTCAATCTTTTCCATTCCCGTAATGACATCTTCTATATTTAAAATGAATGTGTTTCCCTCTGTTTC
>NC_057717.1:22045810-22050238 GCF_004010195.1 Chiloscyllium plagiosum | reverse complement strand
TGCTCCCCCTCCCCCTCCAGGACCTGGAAAACACGATCAGAGACATCACGTACCCTTGCACCTGGGAGGCAACATACCAAACGTGAGTCTCTCTCGTTCCCACAAAACCGCCTATCTGTGCCACGAACTATCGAGTCCCCAATTACTACTGCTCTGCTCTTCTTCACCCTTCCCTTCTGAGTAACGGGGACAGGCTCCGTGCCAGAGACCTGAGCCCCGTTACTTACCCCTGGTAAGTCATCCCCCCCACAAGTATCCAAAACGGTATACTTGTTCTTGAGGGGAATGGCTGCAGGGGGTCCCTGCACTGGCTGCTTCCTCCCAGTCCCCCTCACTGTCACCCATCTCTCTGCCATCTTTGGAGTTACTACTTCCCTGTAACTCTGATCTATGACCCCCTCTGCCTCCTGAATGATCCGAAGTTCATCCAACTCCAGCTCCAGTTCCCTAACACGGTCTTGGAGGAGCTGGAGGTGGGTGCACTTCCTGCAAGTGTAATCGGCAGGGACGTCGATGGCATCCCTCACCTCATACATGTTGCAGGAGGAACATTGCACTGCCTTCACTGTCATCCCTCTAAAGCTAACTTTTATTTAAAAAAAAACTGGGTCTAAAGAATATAACAAGCAAAATTCAGCACTTACCTACTTACCACAACAGGTGTTATTATTAGGTTAGAGGAGGAGGGCGGGTGGGAGGCACTACCCGTGTAGTGCCTCGGGTTCCTCTCCTTCGTGCTTTTAAAGGGGGAAAAAACCTACCCAGGTAAGCTTACACTAACTGCTTCCGGGTCTCGGCTGCCCCTCTGGTCGTCGTCACTTCCCCCTGGTGCTCCCGCTCTTTTCTTGAAGAGAGAGTGAAAGAGAAAAAAAAACACCGCTGCCCGCTACCGGTAAGCACTTTTAAAACCAAACGGTCTTACCTTCGCTGCTGCTCGCACTGGAAATCCTTATCTTTTACACTGATGTAAAGAGCCGTTCCATTATTTAGGATGGAGATACTTGTGGAGTCCTCTCCTCCAGTGAGTTGTTTAATAGTCCATTGACATTTATAATTGGATGTGGCAAAACAGCAAAGCTTAGATCTGATCTGTTGGTCTTGAGATAATTGTGTCCTCTCTATCAGATGTTAATCCTGCTATTTGGAATGTAACCGGTCAAGTACCATAGCTTTAAAGGTTTGTCATCAGGTTTAGGTACACATGGTTCTGACTCTGGTATGTTCACCCACGCTCCTTACTGAACCATGGATCAGTTTGATGGTAATGGTAGATTGAGAGATTATCCCAGGGAAAAGAGTTACAGATTGTGATTGAACACAGTTCTGCTGCTGCTGTGATCTACATCATCACATGAATGCCCAGTGCAATATCTGTAGTTCAATTCTACTGACTGTCTCCCAATTCACACGGAGACCCATTCACTCATCAGCATTGTACTCCGTGATCTAACCTGGTTTCTGATGTGGTGGAATTTCCATTTTCACATTCTTATTCTGTTAGGATCTCTTCATGCTGTCACGCCTCCAATTTGTTCCATTATTTAAATTCTTTAACTTATTCATCTCAATCTTTTCCATTCCTGTAATGACATCTTCTATATTTAAAATGAATGTGTTTCCCTCTGTTTCGCTCCCTGACCATGATGAAGAGCTCTGCAGTGCTCATGATGCAGCCTTTTGCACCTTCAGAGCCAATGAATCTGTGAACCTGTTGTTATTGTTCACTTCCCTGGTACACAGCGCTCCGCGTTGGACACAGCTTTTGAGCATCTGTGACAGTCATCTGTGGAACTAGTTCAAAAACAGACAGAGCTGAAGAAACTAAGCAAGTCTGGCAGCATCTTGTGGAATGAAAGCAGAGTTCATCTTTCGGGTTCAGTTTCTCCAGGAATATTTGTGTTCTTATTTCCAGTACCCATAATTATTTGTTTATTTGGAAATTTGTGCTGTGCCTATTCAACCCTGGAGACTCTGCAGAGACAGAGAAACCGAGTTAGCGATTCAAGTCCAGTGTGACACTTCTTCAGAACGTAAGAGAATTGGAAAATGGGATTTTTAATCCCTGGCAGAGGTGGGGAGCGAGTGATGCATAATAGAGAGTGTGGCAAAAGATAATTGGGCTTTTAACAGTGGTGAACGAGAAGGTGATGGGAAAGATGTGAATGGGGGAAAGGGGTTCTCTCTCTTGAGCGCAAGATAAAGAAGACCCAACCACACATGGCCATTGCGAGACTAGGACAGAGAATGTATGAAAATGGAGAACAGTCATAGTGATGTCAGGCTGTGAAGTTATCGAATTGAATATGAACTCCTGCAGACTGTAACGTACCAAAGTGTAAAGTGAGGTGTTATTCGAACTTGGGTTGTACTTCACTGGAACATTGCAGCAGCTCAGCACCGAAATGTTAGCATGAGAGCAAGGTAGGTTATTGAAATGGGAAGCAATGAGAGGGTCAGGGTTATTCCTACAGACAGAGTGGGAGTGTTCCTCAAAGCAGTTTCTGTTTTGTCTCCCCGGTGTGAAGAATACTGCACTTTGAGCAGCAATTACAGGATGTTTTAGATTAGATTAGATTCAGCCCAACAAGTCCATAACGATCCTCTGAAGATCCATTTCGCTCTAATGGATCTAACACTATGGGCAATTTAGCGTGGCCAATTCACCTGCCGTGCACATCTTTGGACTGTGGGAGGAAAACGGAGCACCCAGAGGAAACCCACGCAGACACAGGGAGAACGTGCAAACTCCACACAGTCATCCGAGGCTCTAAATGGACCCGGGTACCTGGTGCTCTGAGGCAGCAGTGCTAACCACTGAGCCACCGTGCCGGCCTCCAACTGTGTGGGGACTGATTTGAAACAGTACAAGTGAATGAGAGTGCAGTGGGGGCGGCAATGTGGGAGATAGGTCAGTCACAGCATAACGCCCTGTCCACTGTAGTTAGGGGATTCCTGGTTTGAAGGAAAAGGGCTCACGTCAGAGGCAACTCACTGGAATGTGGCATCATCAATCAGAATCATCAAGATGGAGAATCTGGGAGAAAGGAGTCACCATCCGCTGATCATGTGTTCAGCCACATGCAGAAGTTCCCTCTGAATAATTGAAAAGAACCAGACATTAAATGGAGGAGTTCTGACTCACATCTATTCAGAAGCGTGATGTGGATAGAAACCCAGAGGAAGGTCAGAGGGTATACATGGGCAGACGTTCAAGCAGATATCCCATTATGCTCAGCAATTATTTGTTTCTGCTCAAAAAGAAGGACTTGATAAGGAGTTGAACCACCCATGGTTGACTAAAGCTCTCAAGGATACTATTCAATCACAAATTGATGAGCATTGATATCGGGCCAGACTTAGGATGTTTATTTCAGGGACTACTGGCAGATTCTAGGCATGAATTTCAGCTGTGCTTCCTGAATTATCCCTGAAACCCCTGCCATTGCTGTTCCATCCTCTTCCCTGCTCACCTCACCTTCCTGATTCCTGGTTCTCCCTCTCCAATTACAAAGCATATTCTCTCACATTATTGTCCCTACCCACATTACCTTAAGCTCTTTGATCCAGTCTACCTTCCCTGCACTAGAATCAGGCTGCATTTTGTGCTGCCACTTTTCCTCTGGTCTCAGTGTGGCTCGGCCTCTCCATTCACGCTGTTTTACAACTTTCACTCACATCTCAATATGGAAAATTTCCTTCTTGGAGTAAACCGTATTGAAAACACCTCTCCCCCTTTGCCCTGAATTCATACAGTGATCCAAATTTCAAAACGTATACTCAATCTACATTTCACTCTGTTAAAGGTAACTGCATTCTTACCGTGTGGTTTAAGAATTCCCTTCATTACATAGATCTGGCCAGAGATACGTTTTCACTGTCGAGATCATCACCCCTTTAGACAAAGGAATTCAGGTGTTTGATGCCTTTTTGGCACTAGTAAGAGTTTCCCGCTGCCTTGGTATTGTAACATGGAGAAAAAAAAATCGCAGAATGAGGTGTGGGCTGAATGTTGTTTACCTGTCATTTTTAATCTGTATAGGTTAGATGTTTTTTTTGAAGTTGGCTCTGTGGGTCGGCACATCATCGAAGGCCGAAGGGCCTAACTATACTGTCATGTTCTAGGTAATATTGATGAAAAGGTGGTCATCTGGAAAGTAATTGTACAGGAATATGCATAGAAACTAGAAGCTGATATGGGCTATTTGGCCCCTCGCGTTCTGACATTCAACAAGATCATGACTGACTCCTTTCCGATTTGTATCCAACATTCTCTTCTACCCTCAAAAATGCTTGATCCCCTTCTTAACGGGAATATGAATACATGCACCCCCACTCTTACATTTATGCAAATAATCCATCTCCATTTCATTTTTATGGTTGGACAAACGTAATGAGGAGGTCAGATGAACAAGATGAAGCAAATGTCTG
>NC_057717.1:22023143-22045310 GCF_004010195.1 Chiloscyllium plagiosum | reverse complement strand
TGGACTCTCCCACAAATTGAGACAACCTTGTTGGCAATGAGCCTGTCATGCCTACTGACAATCTGTTTTTGTTTTCATTGAGATCTTCTCTCATTCTTCCAAACTCCAATGAGTTTTTCACTAAGCTACTCAAGCTCACTCCATAAGAAAATACCTCAATTCTCAGATTAATTCTGTGGAGCTTCTCCCATCTGCTACCAATGTGTCTGTTATCTTCTCTACATATTTCCTTAGAAAATTAGACCAGAACCGTTCACAGTTTTGCACGTTCAGTCTGCATAGAAACGTGTGCATGTTTAGAATGATATTTATGCGCCACCACATTTGAAATAATTGCTAATAGTGCATTCGAATTTCCTATAATTGCTGAATTGCATGCCCTGAGTCTTTTCTCTTGTAAATTAGATTCACTCTTCTATTTTACCTGACAAAGTTAATCAGTACCAGCTTTCCAACGCTATATGTCAGATGCCAACTTTTTGTGCACTCACCTTATTTTTTTTCTATCTCATGATAAACTCCTTGCATCATCCTCACCATATGCCTTCCCCACTTCTGTTTGTGTTACTTACAAATATGGAGGTTTAACTTTCATTTATATCACCGAACTCATTGTGCAGTTAATAATTCCGGCTCTAGCACTGATCCCTGTGGCACTGCACTGGTTAAAGCTCATTATCCCAAAAATAGTTCCGAGATGCTTCTCTTTCAGCGGATCCGCTCTGCAGACATGTTATACTCAATTAAACTATCAAGTGAGAGCAGGAATTAAACCCGAACTCATTGTGCGGTTAATAATTCCGGCTCCAGCACTGATCCCTGTGGCACTGCACTGGTTAAAGCTCATTATCCCAAAAACAGTTCCTAGATGCTTCTCTTTCAGCGGATCCGCTCTGCAGACATGTTATACTCAATTAAACTATCAAGTGAGAGCAGGAATTAAACCCATGCTATTAGTATCGTTCTGTTTGATAGACTAGCTATCTCGGCAACTGAACTTGCCAACACGCAGTGCCTGATACAACTGAAACATTAACATCTACATTTATATTCAATGTTGTTCACAATAACACAATAATACAATTCTGTGACGTTGCCTCGTTACTTATTGTACCTGCATAAAACGTTTTGCAAATAAAGCAGAAGTGCACGCAGCAGATTGCATTGCATTACATAACTCTGTCATCACTCATCTTATTTTCTTTATTCTATTGGACGATTTCACAATTCCTCACCTCAGACGTTTGCTTCATCTTGTTCATCTGACCTCCTCATTACGTTTGTCAAACCATAAAAATGTAATGGAGATGTATTATTTGCATAAATTTAAGGGTGGGGGTATGTATTCATATTCCCGTTAAGAAGGAGATTAAGCATTTTTGAGGGTAGAGGAGATTGTTGGATACAAATCGGAAAGGAGTCAGTCATGATCTTGTTGAATGTCAGAACGCGAGGGGCCAAATAGCCCACATCAGCTTCTAGTTTCTATTCATATTCCTGTACAATTACTTTCCAGGTGACCTTCTTTTCATCAATAAAACATAACAGTACAGTATAGGCCCTTCGGCCTTCGATGATGTGCCGACCCACAGGGCCAACTTCAAAAAACCATCTAACCTATACAGATTTAAAATGACAGGTAAACAACACTCAGTCTAAACCTTATACTATGATTTATTTTTCTCCATGTTACAATGCCAAGGCAGCAGGAAACTCTTACTAGTGCCAAAAAGGCATCAAACACCTGAATTCATTTGTCTAAAGGGATGATGATCTCTACAGTGAAAACGTATCTCTGGCCAGATCTATGTAATGCAGGGAATTCTTATACCACACGGTAAGAATGCAGTTACCTTTAGCAGAGTGAAATGTAGACTGAGTATACTTTTTGAAATTTGGATCACTATGTGAATTCAGGGCAAAGGGGGAGAGGTGTTTTCAATCCGGTTTACCCCAAGAAGGAAATTTTCCAGAATGAGATGTGAGTGGAAGTTGTAAAACAGCGTGAATGGAGAGGCCGAGCCACACTGAGACCAGAGGAAACGTGGCAGCACAAAATGCAGCCTGATGCTAGTGCAGGGAAGGTAGACTGGATCAAAGAGCTTAAGGTGATGTGGGTAGGGACAATAATGTGAGAGAATATGCTTTGTAATTGGAGAGGGAGAACCTGGAATCAGGAAGGGGAGACGAGCAGGGAAAAGGATGGAACAGCAATGGCAGGGGTTTCTGGGCTAATTCAGGAAGCACAGCTGAAATTCATGCCTAGCATCTGCCAGTATTCCCTGAAATAAACATCCTAAGTCTGGCCCGATATCAATGCTCATCAATTTGTGATTGAATCGTATCCTTGAGAGCTTTAGTCAACCATGGGTGGTGCAACTCCTTATCAAGTCCTTATTTTTGAGCAGAAACAAATAATTGCTGAGCATAATTGGATATCTGCTTGAACGAAAGTCCATGTATACCCACTAACCTTCCTCTGGGTTTCTATCCACATCACGCTTCTGACCAGATGTGAGTCAGAACTCCTCCATTTAATGTCTGGTTCTTTTCAATCATTCAGAGGGAACATCTGCATGTGGCTGAACACATGATCAGCGGAGGGTGACTCCTTTCTCCCAGTTTCTCCGTCTCTGACGATTCTGATTGATGATGCCGCATTCCAGTGAGCTGCCTCTGACGTGAGCGCTTTTCCTTCAAACCAGGAATCCCCTAACTACAGTGGACAGGGCCTTATGCAGTGACTAACCTATCTCCCACATTGCCGCCCCCACTGCACTCTCATTCACTTGTACTGTTTCAAATCAGTCTCCACACAGTTGGAGGCCGGCACGGTGGTTCAGTGGTTAGCACTGCTGCCTCAGAGCACCAGGTACCCGGGTTCATTTACAGCCTCAGATGACTGTGTGAAGTTTGCACGTTCTCCCTGTGTCTGCGTGGGTTTCCTCCGGGTGCTCCGTTTTCCTCCCACAGTCCAAAGATGTGCACGGCAGGTGAATTGGCCACGCTAAATTGACCATAGTGTTAGATCCATTAGAGCGAAATGGGTCTGGGTGGGTTACTCTTCAGAGGATCGGTATGGACTTGTTAGGCTGAATCTAATCTAATCTAAAAAGTCCTGTCATTGCTGCTCACAGTGCAGTATCCTTCACACCGGGGAGACAAAACAGAAACTGCTTTGAGGAACACTCCCACTCTGTCTGTAGGAATAACCCTGAGCTTCTCATTGCTTCCCATTTCAATAACCTCCCTTGCTCTCATGCTAACATTTCGGCGCTGAGCTGCTGCAATGTTCCAGTGAAGCACAACCCAAGCTCGAATGACACCTCACTTTACACTTTGGTACGTTACAGTCTGTAGGAGTTAATATTCAATTCGATAACTTCATAGCCTGACTTCACTATGACTGTTCTCCATTTTCATAAATTCTCTGTCCTAGTCTCGCAATGAACATGTGTGGTTGTGTCTTCTTTATCTTGCACTCAATAGAGAGAACCCCTTTCCCCCATTCGCATCTTTCCCATCACCATCTCGTTTACCACTGTTAAAAGCCCAATTATCTTTTGCCACACTCTCTATTACGCATCACTCGCTCCCCAACCACTGCCAGGGATTAAAAATCCCATTTTCCAATCCTTTTACGTTCTGAAGAAGTGTCACACTGGACTTGAAACGCTAACTCGGTTTCTCTGTCTCTGCAGACTCTCCAGGGTGGAATAGGCACAGCACAAATTTTCAAATAAACAAATAATTATGGGTACTGGAAATAAGAACACAAATATTTCTGGAGAAACTGGACCCGAAAAATGAACTCTGCTTTCATTCCACAAGATTCTGCCAGACCTGCTTAGTTTCTTCAGCTATGTCTGTTTTTGAACTAGTTCCACAGACGTCTGTCACAGATGCTCAAAAGCTCTGTACAAAACGGAGTACTGTGCACCAGGGAAGTGAACAATAACACCAGGTTCAGAGATTCATTGGCTCTGAAGGTGCATAAGGCTGCATCACGGGCACTGCAGAGCTCTTCATCATGGTCAGGGAGGGAAACAGAGGGAAACACATTCATTTTAAATATAGAAGATGTCATTATTGGAATGGAAAAGATTGAAATGAATATGTTACATAATTTAAATAATGTAACAAATTGGAGGCGTGACACCATGAAGAGATCCTAACAGAATAAGAATGTTAAACTGGAAATTCCACCACATCAGAAACCAGGTTAGATCACGGAGTACAGTGCTGATGAGTGAATGCGTCTTCGTGTGAATTGGGAGACAGTCAGTAGAATTGAATTACAGATATTGCAGCTCAAACTGGGCATTCATGTGATGATGTAGATCACAGCAGCAGCAGAACTGTGTTCAATCACAATCTGTAACTCTTTTCCCTGGGATAATCTCTCAATCTACCATTACCATCGAACTGATCCATGGTTCAGTAAGGAGCGTGGGTGAATATACCAGAGTTAGAACCATGTGTACCTAAACCTGCTGACAAACCTTTAAAGCTATGGTACTTGACCGGTTACATTCCAAGTAGCAGGACTAACATCTGATAGAGAGGACAAAATTATCTCAAGACCAACAGATCAGATCTAAGCTTTGCTGTCCTGCTGCATACAATTATAAATGTCAATGGACTATTAAACAACTCACTGGAGGAGAGGACTCCACAAGTATCTCCATCCTAAATAAGGGAACAGCTCTTCACATCAGTGTAAAAGATAAGGATATAATGTCTTCACCATTAGCCAGGATTTTTGAGTGGATGATCCACCTCACCATCATCTTGATGCCCTCAGAATCACAGATGGCAGTCTTTAAACAATTCGATTTTCTGTACGTGACATGAGGAAACAGCTGAACACAGTAGATACGACAAAGGCAACGGGCCCTGACACCATTCCTGCAATAGGACTGAAGACTTGTGCTTTACAACAAGCCGTGTCCTGGAGAAGCTGTTTCATTCCAGCTCCAACTCTGACATCTCCCTAGCAAGGCGGAAAATTACTCAACTCTGCCCAATCCCCTAGAAGGGAATAACTAAAATCTGTCCAATTACCACTCCCTCAGTCCGATCACTATAGTCACATTAGTGGCTGTACTATTTGGCAGAGTTGCCAAGCAGCACAGGAATAACCAGGTCAGCGTGGCTTCTGATAGGTCCCGATGTGGAGATGGTGCTCTTATGGAAATATCACTGGATTACTAATCCAGACCAGGCTAATGGTCTGGCAGCTGGTGGAAGTTAAAGGCAATTAATACAATATCGAGATCTAACATCTGGTGTCAGGAATAGTGACCTTGAAGCCAATGTCAATTGTGATTACCATTTTCCTTCCCCAGTGTACTTTCAGGAAGTGAGTCTCCCGTGCTTTCCTGGTCTGCCTAAAAGTGACCCCAGACACACAGACATGTGATAAACTCTTCAATGGTCTCTGAAACTTCCAAACAAGTCACTCAATTGTATCTAACTGCTCATCATTCTTAAAGGATAAACCGGGACAGAACAACCGGTCCCAGCCTTGTTGTTGGAAATGGGAATGGGAAACACAGTCCTGACGTCCCCGCAGAGACCTCCTTCCTAACCGCTGAGAGCTTGTGACAACATTTACAGAGCGTTCCCACAGACTGCACAGAAACATCGGGAAGGGAGGAGGTCATTCAACCCATTGAGCGTCCCCCATTCTAGATAGTGGAGAAAATCTCCTCAGTGCGATTTGCCACATACAGTGTTCATATCACTTAACATGTTTAAACGTCGGGATAAATAAAATGGAAACTGCTGTAGTTGCTTTGGTCCATCAAGTTTGATCCTCCCTTCAATATACAGGCAGTTCTCCAATAGCGCATGTTTATTAAACACAACTCGTATGCAACACAATTTGTGAATTGTCCATCTTCTTTATAAAGCGAGCTCCCATTCACTGTAATGCAATTCCATCCCCGGCACCAGCTGAACAGCAAAACCCAGCCTCAGGATCCTCTATCTGCAAAATGCACACTCAGTGTGTTCACTAAAGCAGTTATGTAATCTGCTCTGCAAGCCTTGAAACCGAGACTGAAACTAGGAATTGTAGTCTATATTTAGACGGACCTTTATTTCAAACCGGAATTCCATGTCAGCATCATGTGGTCAGTCGGCTCACGCGCTTTCTGGTGAAGAGCTTGGTGAAAGGTACAGTGCTGTAGTCAGTGACTATAGTGTGAGAGTGTTACATTTACAGCATTGTCTCATTACAATATACGATCTAAAGATTTTCTTAGACTATGGTCGTGTGTGTTAGATTAACTTAAATGTTTGGTTTTTACAGATTTTGTTTGGGGGGGTGGTTTGCCCCTTTCCCACTTTTTCGCATAGGCCGCATTATTCATATTGCATGATTTTCTGCAACACGGTATTCCACAGGAATACAACTACTGTGTTATTGGAGAAAAACCTGGAATGATATCTGATCGTCTACCTTCACACGATACTACTGCTCTCCGTCTATCCCTTTCATTTATATTCAGTGCCTTGGCTTCCACAGCCCCATGTGCGAGAGAATTCACCAGGTTCACCAGTCTCTGAGTGAAGATATTTATTCTCATCTCAATGCAGAGTAGCCTGTCTGTACCTAATGTTGTGGAACCTTGTTTTTTGATATCCCAGTCAGGGGAATTATCATCCCTGCTTCCAATCTGTCTCACCCTGTCAGAATTTTAGATATTTCACTGAGATCACTACTAAATTTCCTAAACCCCATGGCATACAGGCCCAGTCGCCCCAAACTCTGTTCCCACAACAAGCCTGTCTTCCCAGAGATCAGTGGTGCTGGAAGAGCACAGCAATTCAGGCAGCATCCTAAAAGCTTCGAAATCGACGTTTCGGGCATAAGCCCTTCCTGATGAAGGGCTTTTGCCCGAAAAGTCGATTTCGAAGCTTTTCGGATGCTGTCTGAATTGCTGTGCTCTTCCAGCACCACTGATCCAGAATCTGGTTTCCAGCATCTGCAGTCATTGTTTGTACCTTCCCAGAGATCAGTCTGGTCATCCTTCATTGCTCTCCCTCATGTCAGGTTTGTCCATTATTGGTAAGGAGAGCAAAACCGCACAAAATGCTGCACATTGTTCGAGATGGGGGTCTTACCAAGGGCCTGTACAGCTGCAGTAAGACATCCTTACTCCTGTACTCAAATGCTCCTGAAATGAAGGTCAACACACCATTTATCTTCCAAACTGCTTTCTATTCCTGCAATATTGCTTTCAGTGACTGGTGTACAAGGAGATCCAAATCCTTTTCAATGTTACAGCTACCCACTTGGTGGGTCTATGCACACTGGTCAGTGTGTCAGTGCCATTCCCAGTATTGACTTCTGGTTTCAGAACTCATAGCCCTGCATGGCCTTCATAGGTCTGCGCAGAAGGAAACAAAAATGCAGCTTAAGTTCCTTTACAGATCAACATTTTTGAATCAATCCATTTTCAATTCATCGGCTGGCATTCTAAAGTTCCGAACAAAGTGCACGTCACATCTCCCCCCATTGCTCTCCATCTGCCACGTAGTTGCCCAGTCACTCCAGTTGTCTCAATCACCTTGGAGCTTTTTTACATCCTGCTCACCCACTCACAATCCAACATCGTTTACTGCCATCAGCAGACTTGGGGAATATTGCATTTGAGCCTCTCAACCAAAGTATGATGTGTATTGGGAATACCTGGGTCCCAATCCCCGATCCTTGCTAGATCTCACAAGCCTTCCATTCTAAAAAAATGTTTTAATCTTACTCACTGTTTCCTGCCAGCTCTCCCATTCTAAAACCATGACCATACATTAGTCCGATTCCCATAGCATTCAAATTTGCAGAATAGGCTTGGGACTTTAACAAAAATCTTTCTGACAATCCAATCGTATTGCATTGATAGCTTCTCCATAATTTTGCAAAAATTCACTATTTGAAATATGATTCCCCTTTCATAAATCTATGTTGACTTTTTCTATGCCCATTATGTTCAGTTCCAATACTTTCTCTAGAACTGTTTAGTTGCTAATTTTATTCTATTCTCTTTTTCTCACCATACTAAAGTTTCAGGGTATTGCTGGGAAGATTTTTTTTTGCTTTGTTATCTTCTGTGAAGACTGAATGAAGTAGTTGCTTCATAGTTCTGCCATTTCCCTATTCTCCATTCTCCATTCTCTGGTTTCAGACTGTAATAAGCTGCAATTGCTTTATCTGACCTTTCGCATTGGCATATCTTTAGAAGCTATTACAGTTCACTTGTATAACTCTCATTGCTTTCCTCTTCAGAAAAGCATCAATTTCTATCTTAAATGTTTAATGATGAGCATTCTACAATCATACAATCACAGAAACACAGACTCTGTACCGTCCGAAATACAGCACGGTCTATATTAGTTCCACACTCTGACATGAGGCCCAGAACCATGCATGTTATGACACTGCAAAAACTCGTCCAAGTACTTTGTAGTTGTTGTGGAGTTAGCGGAACAACCATTCTGGACCCCAACATCCTCTGGGTGACAAAATATCTTTAAATTATCTCTAAACCTCAAACATTCACTTGTTCCCTTGTTCATGATTAAAAGGAACAGCTGCTGTCTATCCACTATGTCCATGCCCCTCGTAATCTTATCCTTCTGAATCACGTCCGCTCAGCTTTCTCTCCTCCAAACTAAACAACCCGAGCTTATCCAGATTCTCTCCATAGCTGATATACTTCATCCCAGGGAGCATCCTCGTGAATCCCCACCAAACCCCACCCCTCTCGGCGTAATGACATTCTTTCGTAATGTGGTATCCAGAACTGCACACTGCCCTAAACAAACTCATGTATAACTCTTATTATCCATTTGTACGACTTCTAAGCTTTTTTAGCTCGACTGTTAGCCTGTCCAGTTACATTCAGGGATGTGTGGAAAAGCACCATCTGTGTTTCCTAGTATGCTGCCATTCATTGAGTCCCCCCCTGCCTGGTTCCTTCTTCCAAAGTGTATCAACTCATATTTATCAGCGTTACATTCCATCTGCCATCGATCTGCACTTCTGACCATTCCGTCTGTATCTTCTTGCGTTCCTCCTCACTGCAAACCACCCGGCCAATCTTTGTGTCCAACATAAACTGATTTATCACACTACCGCCCACTCATCCCTCCACATTCTCCTCTCCATCATTTATGATAACCATAAATGATAAG
This sequence comes from Chiloscyllium plagiosum, assembly GCF_004010195.1. Taxonomy (NCBI): domain Eukaryota; kingdom Metazoa; phylum Chordata; class Chondrichthyes; order Orectolobiformes; family Hemiscylliidae; genus Chiloscyllium; species Chiloscyllium plagiosum. The sequence continues at coordinate 22,036,112 of NC_057717.1, read as the reverse complement.
GTTAAAAATCACACAAAACCAGCTTTAAGTCCAAAAGGTTTATTCGCTAGTACTCGTTTTCGAAGCGCTGCTTCTTCATCAGGTGGTTGTGCAGTTTGAAAGTTTGTGCCACCGATTAAACCTGTTGGACTATAATCTAGTGTTGTGTGATTTTTAACGTTGTCAACCCCAATCCAACACTAGCTCCTGCGAATCACAAATATTAGCTTGGATCCCTTCCATTCATCTAAAATGATTGGAACACATTTACTATCTTCCATTTATCTGCAATGCTTCCCGCCTCTGCAGAATGTACAGGAAAATAAACCACAGTAATCGACTGTGTAATTAATACTTCCACTGGTGCCTTGTTTCTGACATTTTGATACCAAGTAAATCTGTCTTGTCAGACTTAGCAATGCTCAATCTAGCAACATTTTCAAGTACTACCCTGTTACTGATATAAATTGGCTTTATGTCTTTAGTTCCATAAGCGCCATCTGGTCACTTAGCTTCCTGGGTGATTTTCTGGATCCTCCTCCATGAAGAGAGATAGAAAGTAAATGGTTATTTTTTTGGCTATTTTCTTGTTCTCCACAATAAACTGTCCGCTCCCGATAACAAATTTCCACATCTGACATTGGTTTTATTTTGTTTCCTTTGAATTATAGATAGTAGATTGATGCAGTCTTTGTGTTACTGTTTGTTAGCATGCATGTTTGCTTTGTGATTTCCTTATTAGCTTCATGGCTCTCCTTTTTTGGATCATCAATTTCTGAGAATTCTCAGGTTTCCACATTTTCTGTTTTTCATCTAAAGGCACTTCCTATAATAAATATAATCTTTAATTTGTTACGTTAACCATCATTAAGCCACTTGCTCACTCTGTGGTGTTTTTAAGTTCAAGAAAGACTTTGCAGTACTTCTATAAATCTCCTGATCCTGACCAGATCTATTCATGAACGGTGCAGATGGATAGAGAAGAAATTACGGGAGCCCTGATTGGTACTTTTCCAACTTCGCTGGCGAACGGGTGAGGTCCCGTTGGACTGGAGGATAATGAATACTGAGCCCTTATTCAAGGAGGGCCACAAAGATAAACCTGGGGGCTATAGTCCAGTAAAACTAACATCTGTAGTAGATAGTTATTTGAGAGTATTCCGAGAGAAAAGATATACAGAGGAACCTCGATTATCTGATTGAGCTGGACCGTGCACTATTTCAATCAGATAATTGATTATTCGGTTAATTGATCTACTCTGGGGCTCGGAGTTTTCTATGAAGTCTGCTCCCCGTTCATGAGACAAGGCAAACCGTTCCTAACCCTGCAACACCAACATCGGTCCCCTAACCCCGCAGGCCCAACCATTCCCACCCATCGTCCAAACCCCATTCACACCCCCACACGCCTCTAACCCTGCGCCCCAAACCCCGCACCCCCAACCCCACATTTCCAACCGTTCCCACACATTTTCGGACTCCCGTCCGCGTCCCCATTCGCCCCTAGCTCTGTACCCCCAAACCGGCATCCCCAACCACCTCCCCCGGGGCAGCCGGACTGTACACCAACAGGACTGCTGCTGCTGTCTTTGTGGGGTAAGGCTTCAAATAGCGCGCACACACACACACACGCACAAAACACACAACACACACGTTTTGACAAGTTCCACATTTGCTGTGTACAGGAAAATGTTGGCGCAGTTATCTGGGGAAGGGGGCTTTAGGGTAAAGCCCTGTGTAGAACTCCAGGGAAAGTGTGGGGTGAGAGAGAGAGAGATAAGGCGGGAAGTCAGTCTTTTGGAGACGGACTGGACTGTTCTTGGCAGCAGTTTAAGAAAAGTTTTTTTTAAATCATTGTACCTACAAAAATAAAAGGCGCAAACAGGGTGGAAAGAAAATGTTTCTATTGGGATCTTGAGGTCCCCTTCAGATAATCCAAATTTCGGATAATTGATAATTGGACAATCGTGGTTCCTCTATACATGCACTTGAAAGACAGGGTTTGATTAGCAGCAGTCAGCATGGCTTTGTTCATGAGAGATAATGGCTCTCAAACTTGTTACAGTGCTTTGATAAAGTGATGAGGATCAGTGATGAGGGCAGAATGACATACATAATCTATATGCATTTCAGTAAGGCCTTTGATTATGTTACAGAAGATTGGTACTCTGGAATGTTTGATCACCTCGAATCTAGGGGGAACTGGTAAAATAGATACATAATTGGCTTGGTGGTAGGAAGCAGAGGGTAATATAGGAAGCATGCTTTTCAGACTGGAGATCTGTGAATAGTGGAATATCTCAGCGGTCGGTGCTGGGAACATTGTTTGTTTCTATGTATATACATATAAATATATTCTCTCATCTAGATCATAGATGTATGAAACATATATATATATATATATATATATAATTTACCTATTACATACATTTATGATCTAGATAAGAATGCACAGGCATGATTTGTAAGTTTGATGACGACACTAAAATAGGCAGCATCATGGAGAGTGTGGAAGGTAATCAGGAATTTCAGAAGTTTCAGCAGTACTTTGATCAGCTGGGGAAGTGGACTGTGAAATGGAAAATGCAATTTAATACAGATTGATGAAAGTTCTTGAATTTTAGGAAGTCGAGTCAAGGTTGGAGTTTTTGGTGAATGGTTGGGCCTTAAGGACTGTAGTGGAACAGAGGGACCTTGGAATTCAGGTGCGCCGTGCTCTGAAAGTTGATTCACAGGTAGACAGGACAGTGAAGAAGGCTTTTGGCACACTGGCCTTCATCAGTCAGAGCACTGACTATCGAAGTTGAGGAGTTACATCGCAGTTATACAGGACGCTGGTGAGGCATTATTTAAAGTGTCTTGATCAGTTTTGTCTTAATGGTCTTAATAATCTTAATGGTCTGAGCTATAGGGAGAGGTTGGACAAGCTCGGATTTTTACTTTAGAGTATATGAGTCTGAGGGGGATCTTATATACGCTTAAAAGATCACAGGAGGCATGGAGAGAATGAATGCACCCAGTCTTTTCTTCCCAGGGTTGAACAGCAATCACGGACTACAGGGCATTAGTTTAAGGTCAGGGGGTATGAAAAAAATGGAAGCTGACGAGCAATGATCTTTACACACATCTGGGAATGCATATGGACCGAGCTACCAGAGGAAGTGGTTGAGGTGTATACATTAACAGCATTTAAAAGGCATTTGGATCAATACAGGAAAAGATTAGAAGGATACAGGGCAATGGCAGGGAAATGGGTTGGTGTGAATGGACATTTTGTTCAGAATTGACCACTTTGAGCTGAAGGACCTGTGTCCGTGCTCTAGGACTCTATTACTCGAACAACCATTGCTTGTCTCTCACTGAATGTTATATTGTACTTTCCCAATTTACTGGAGTGAACTTGACCCTCTACCCTCCAGGCTTCCATGATGTTTGACCAGAATGTTCACACATTTGATATTGCATGCGGACGCCATGTAAAATACACCTTATTAATGTCACTATTCCTCAAAAGCTGCTTCAGAGTAAGTTTGGTAATTAGTCTTTCTTAACACACAAGACCAACTCCGAAATAACCTGCTCTCTAGTTTGGTTCACAACATACACTTCAACCCACCTCATATACACTCATGGATTTTATTTTTCACAGCATGAGCACTCACTTAGTTAACATAGTTTAGATACAACTTCAGACCATCGAATAAGACTGCAGTATTCACAATACTTGCATGTGTAATTTCCAGAGGACATGATGTTCAGATTTTCTGCTACCGTTTTGGTTTAGATATATAAAACACTTCTCCTTGATTCTCCTTGCTGTTTGCATGCTCTACCTAAACTGATTCTGTGAAAGCTGCCCCTCACACTCACTGCATATCTGTTATAGCACCTACCCCCGAACAAGGCTCAAGCTGTATCTCCAAAAAAAGGCTTAGGCACGAACACTCTCACTATTAAATTCAGCAACATCCTACCCTCACTTTTTCTGTCACTTATGCAATAGCCTCCACACTAATAACACGACATGGATACAACACTATGGACTGACTCACTCAGGACACCTCACCATGTCATCCCACCTGCACCAGCACTAACAGCAGGGCCACCCACTCCCACTCTCACACCCTCCCTCCCTTTCTCCCATTCCAGGAAAAAAACAGCCTGGAATAGGACAGAAAGGGCCAACCCAGGTGGTGGGGTGCTTGATATCTGTTCCCTCTCGCCTCCCCACGCCGTGTGGGGAGGACCTTGGTATGAGCCGAAGAGGACTGGGACGACTTATGTGGAGATTCTGAAACATCCACGTCCCACCAACCGAGTAAGGAGCAATGATTAGTGAACGGCAATTCTCACTTTAAACCCACTGGCAGTTCCAGCGTCAGCTCTCTCACTCTCAAATAAAAAGATACCTCACAGCACAGAGATACAGGCACAGAATTACACAGAAATATTGGTAAATATCCCAATATACTAACATGTATAATATGTACAAGAAGACAAGCATACACACACATAGAAGCACACAAAGACATATGCAGTCAGACACAATAGAAACAAACACAGATAGAAATACACAGGTTGATACACAGACAGACGTAGGCAACCAAATGCTCATATAACAAGCAGATGGACACACACAGACACTCGTCTCATTAAGACACAAATAGATCAGTATTTGATTTATAAGGGGATGAAGGATTCTAGGCAAAAGGCAGAAGAATGCGTTTGAGGAACATATAAGAAATTATTGAACGGCATATCGGTCTCGATGGATCGAATGGCCTAATTCTGCTCCTTTTCTAATTCTCGTGTGGTGTTATGCTATCAGGTATTCTCTTCCTGACACAGCAGCAGAAGCTGGATTTTTAAAGTATTTGATCGGAAAGAGACAGTGGGAATGTGGGACAGGTTTGGAGTGCAGAACGGTGCCTGTCTATTCTGAATTACTGTATGTTTTTATCTGAAAAGAGGTGGTGATTTGATGTTGGGTTAACAGAGTTTAAAATAACGGGTCCCGCAATGAAATAGTATTGTGCTGTCTGTGGTGTCCTCATCCTCAGGGAGCAGTAAAGACTCTGTTATTGAAGATATTCAAGGCTGAGCTCGACTGATCTTTGCTGGACAGGAGAGTCAATGTTTATTGGGAACAGATAGGAGACGGATGGTCAGACACAATCGGATCAGCCATGAGCATTCAGAATGGTGCAGACGAATGGCCAACTGCTGTCCCTACCCCAGGTGCTGTTCCCTCAATCCACCACTCGATACGTTACAGTGATATACTGCTGCACCTACCCCATATATTGTCCCTCAATCCACCCCTCGAGGCTGTTACAGAGTAGGGAACTACCCCATTCTCTCAGACAGGATTGCTACAATGAGAGGGGAGGAGACCATTCTGCACCACGAAGGAGTTACACATGAATATATAATGAAGTAATTCAGCTCGTTGAGTACATTACACAGCCCAGGAGGAGGCCATTCAACCCGCTTGAACTGTTGCTCTGGAACAAGGAAGCTGTCGTGAACAGAAAATAGAGTAGAGATAAATGTTCATTTTCAAGTTGCAAGACTGATGGAATGCCTTAGAGTTCATGTGGGGTTATCAATGATCAATAATCTGTACCAAAGATCTGGAGGAAGGGGACTAAATGTCTTCGAGCCCAAATAGCTCGTAAACCAAGGTGGTCATTCAATATGTCGTCAAATGGAGGTAGTGAGTCTGCATTGTGTTACAGACAGAGAACGTTAGTGAGCAAGACTTCAGCATAAATAACATACAGTGAGTTGTCTATTTTGAAAGGAAAGTTAAAAGAATGGTAGTCAGTTTCAATGGAGAGAGATTGCAGAACTCTGTGATATAGGCGGTTTTCATGTTCCTGGTACATGAATCATGTGAAGTCAGTCTGCAGATGCAGCAAGTGATTTAGAAGCTAAGTTAAATGATGCTGTTTCTGGCAAAGGGCATTGCTGAGACCACATCTAAACACTATGTGCAGTTTTGATCCACTACCTTAAAAAAAACGATATAATTCTTTCAGAAGATTTTCAAAGCTATTTCCCTTTACTCATTCCTGGAATGAAGGCGTTTGGTTTTGGGGAATTATCCGTTTTGATCTTAGATGAGAAATTTTATTGAGCCATATATGACGTTCTGGAAAGTCTATCAGCTGGATGTACGTTTTCTCTTGTTAAGGAGACTAAAGATAGAGAATAAATTTAAGAATAAGATGTATTGATATGAACGCACATACTATGAAGACACAGACCTATATTTCCAAATTACGCAGATGCATATAAGCATGTCATCAAGTTATAAAGCGGGGACATTTGTTTTGCTAATGAAAGGTACTATGTACAACAACAGCGATGATGCACCTGCATATAACCCATTATAATCTTTTCCAGAGAATGTTCATGGAGATCGTACATGTCCCAGTTTGGTGTTCGGTTAATATTATTGCACAGCTCAACACAGGGAGGGAGAAATAATGTTCCAAAGCTGAGAAGGAGCAGCGAATGATCCCTCTCTCTTACTTTGTTTCGCCCGATAGCAAAGTGTGAGATCATATATTCCCTGAGTTAACTTTACCACTTGTGAAGGATTATTGACGAGGATTCGTTGGAATCTCTCCACAGCCTGAAGCAAAGAAAATTCAGCCAAATCCCACTGTTCCAGAAAGAAATTCCAATACCAGCAGCTTGTGTGAGCAGAATAACTTCAAAGGCAGAATAAAATTTGGGACACTATTATTTTAACATTTGTTATGAGTTCAAATTACTGTGTCTCACTTTTATTTTTGAAAATGACCCAGTCTGAGACCTATGCCTTTGGTCATATCCCTAAACTGGTTCCATTTAAAATTTGTTGCAACCAGTGGAGGAATGGGACTGGAAAATAAAACAGTGATCCTCCAGCATTGGTTGGAACACAAATGGGAAAATTATCAAAGTGCTGTTCGAGTGGAAATTCACTTTCCCAGACTTCTGTAGTGCCTGGATGCTTGCACTTATTCAAAGTTGTGTTGTATTCAAACATTTGACAGACAAATGAATGTAGGAAAATGGTATACAGACAGAAAAGTGCTGCTGAGATCACAATCAGATCAGGTAAGATCTTACGCCTGGAGAAGCAGTGACAATGTGTCTAATGAACAACTCCTGCTCCTCAGTCCTATGTTCTATTCAGACCATCAAACCTCCTGCACTGGCGCAGATGAGGGCGACTTGCTCCAAATACATAGTCCACAGTAACACAGGATCTCATTCAGTCCCTCAAGACTGTCACATACAGTTTGCTGTGGGTTGGAAAATGTTATTGGGAGATCCAGGCTGGGTTCGAAGTTGCCTCTGGTCTCTTTACACAGTGTCTTCTCTCTGCAAATTGTGCTTCAATTGTTGGTTATGGTGTACACCCAGATTCAATTTGAATACAGCATCCATTCCTTACTCAGAGATGACTCACAAAATACTTTGCTCTCTCTGACTGCAAAATTAATTAACAGAACTTTCAGGAAAATTGCAACCATTAACTTTGTAATTACAGAATATGAGAACATAAGGAACAGGATCAGTTAATTTGGACGATCACGCTATTGAATACGATCATGGCTGATCTACTGTTAAAATGAACTTCTCTCTAATGTCCAATTCTTCACACCCCTCAGCTCTCTGACAGGTCAAAAATCCATCTACCTCCTCTTTAAATACTTTCAGTGATGAAGCTCCCCGAGCTCTCTAGATCAGATAGTTCCTGACGTTCATTACCGTCTGTGAGAGCAAAACCCTCCCTGCACATACATCGTCACCTATTGATATGAACCAGAGGGGAACACAGGAGCCCAGGAATGAGTGAATGGCCTTGATATCAAGTCCGTTTTTGACTGAAGGTGTTATCGGTACCATCTACTTATTTCAGCTTAATGGGATTCAGGCGTAACCTCCCCACTGCTCGGGGTCTTTCAAAGCACAAAGGAAGATACTTGTGGTCAGTGGCCGACAAACTCTCAGTCCTGGGACATCTCTTCAGGACATCCTCAGGGTAAATTCCTCAGCACAGACATTTTCAGTTGCTTCATAAATGGTTGCACACCCCACCCCCAGCACCCTTCATACCACTTTGTCCCTTACTCAGGTCCTGAACCAGTCTATGCCCATGTGCAGCAAGACCTGGACAGCATTCAGGTTTGTGCTGTTAAAGTAACATTGATGTAACAGAACAGCCAGGCACTGCACATTTCCACAGTTAAAGGATTAGCACATTCAGCATCTCAAGCTGGCTACACACGGATATGTGGAAGCCATTCAGCTCATTGGAATTACTGAACAGGAAGAGTGACAACACATTCAGTTCTCCTGCATGTTCCACTGGAAGAGGAGGGGTCTAGTCAGTACATCGAACTGTGAAACAGGAACAGCAGAGCTCCATCAGACGCTTGAACCTGTTCCATGGGACGAGGCCATTCAGCCCCTCGAGACACTTGTACAGGAATAGGTGGGTGTCATTGATTCTCCAACATGACAAACCAGAGAATGCATTCATAGATGCTCCACGATGTTCCTCGTGACTCCGTTGCATGTGGTGCACGTAATACTTTAACGTGGTTTACTGGCAGTGAGGAAGAAAGCCAGATGTTTTGTGCCAAGTCTCAAGGAGGCATCTTCCATCTCCAAGAACACAGGCACATGTTCTCCATGGAGGTCAGAAGCTGGTAGGAATAGGTTTTTGAATGAACGTATTGTGGCTGCTGTCAGGATTGAGAATAACATGATGTTAAGTGCAGCATCACACACCAAATGAACCGTTTTAATGTAGGGAGAGTTTATTCAAAGACTGGGCCTCTCTCTCTCTCAATCGACATGAGGAGTGGGGTAGTGTGAGGGGAATATTTTCAGAGGTTCTTAAACTATCGACAATCATATAACCTGAGTGAAACAGAAGTCATGGAATTTAATCACCATATCAGTGTCTGTTCAGAACATCGTTCGTGACTGTCGCTGTCCCTCAAGGTTCAATACAATCACCTCTCATTCCTTCACAGCGCTAAAGATTAATCTTCACTCACTCCTCATGGTAACATCGGCCCAGGTATTAGTCTGGTGAAACTTCGTTACACTCTCTCTGCGGCAAGCGATCATTCTTTATAAAGAAGAGAAAATCAGTCCACAATATCCCAAAGACTGCGTCAACAACACTCTAAGGTTTGATTTCAATAACTAATTTTCCTCACTTAGACAGCTCCGTTTCTTTCCTGTTCCATAAAACTCTACTCCTTCTCTATGCACTGGGAATGATGTGGAATTTAGAAGTTCCTTACATCTGTATGTCAGCATCAAGAAAGCCAGCACCAGAGGTGCTAATGGAGATAAACATCATTGCCAGGGAGAGATTAAGAAATAATGCACTTGAAATAAGGAATGGTCACCAAACTGAATGGAAATGTGCTGTAGGAATATGGGAAACAGACAGATGGAGAGAGCTATCTTTCCTTTTGTTCTTCCCTCAAGGGATGTGTGCAGCCCTGGCCAGGCCAGTATGTTATGCTGATCTTGAACTGATTGGCTGGTTCAGCGGTTCCACAGGACAGTAAGGAGTAAAAAGGAATATATTGCTGTGGGTTTGCAGTCACATAGAGACCTGACCACGAAAGGATGACCATTGCCGTCTCAAGGACATGAGATAAGCAGATGGGCTTAATATAAATAATGATATTGCTTTCATTTCAATGGAACCAATTTCCTTCATGACATATCAACAGATTATTATTCTGTGGCTCTCGACTGTGAGTGAACGATTTGAGTACCATGCAATATCTTCCCTTCTGACAGATTCTGTGCAAGGAACAAGAGAAATATCTAAAATGCAATTATTTTGTAATGGATATGTGGTTAGAAGGGTCTTGGAACAGGTGAATCCGGATTTAACAAAGGCACAATTAATGGTTTCCTCAGAAGTTGCAATGAGGCTGAGGAGGAGACTGGGATACCATGTTGGTGGTATCGGGCAGGATTAGTGAGTGGAGAGGTTATGGAAATGCACATCTGTGCAGGGCTAGAAGGATATAGGGTTTTAGAACAGTCTACTTCCTGCCCACATATTGGTGAGTAATTTGTAAATAGTAATTTACAAGTTATTATTTCTAACGAATGGAATTTTTGGTTGGAACTGAAAATGTTGACTTCCAACCTTTCATATTTTAAACAGTATGAGCAGCAATTCATTTTAACCGGCTTTAATGGACAGTTAGAATGACTTACCAGGAACACCAACGATCGCGAGGATGGGATAGTAACCACTTTGAATAATTCAAAATGTATCATGGATCCGTGATGCTCTTGATATCCAAGGCTGGAAAGCAAGTTAAGGCCTGAGGATATATTCCTGTCCATTGTTGGAACATTCCAGCCTCAGGTTCTGTTCTATCCTCCCCCTCTCCCTGGAGCTGCACACCCCTGTTAGTGCTGTCAGTGATGCTTCCACTCATACTACGGGGTAACACATGGAATACAGTTCAATACTGTTTTATTAAAACTCAAACAAAATTAACATTTACATATTCTGGATGGGACATGTGAAGGTGACTGAGGGAATAAATGTTGGGGTTGGTAGATCAATTGAGTGTAATCATTCAATCTGACTTGGATATGGGAGTAATCCTGGTGGTTTATCGGAACATCAACATGTTTCTCTCTTTATAAATGGAAACATACATCCTGCAACTACTGCTCAGACATTACAATATCAGTAAGACATTGAGAGAACGTTTATAGTCCATGATCAGAACAGAACATTTTCCTTAGATAACATGTAGATAAAGCAGACAGACGGCATTGTATGTTAACAGGGAATTGTACCTAAGAGACAATGGTGACTGCACATGCTGGAGAATTCACTGTTGATAAAATGTGATGGTGGAAAAGGCATTGCAGGTCAGACAGCATCCGAGGAGCAAGAGAGTCAACATTTCAGACAGGACCCTTCTTCAGAACTGCGAAGGGGGAAAGGGACTGGTGGGGGTGAGGCTGGGGAAAAGGTCGGTACTACGTGGTCGAGGGTGATAGTAATAGGTCGGTGTGGAGTGGATGGGTGGGCAGGAAGATGGACAGGTAGGTTCCCTCGAGAGGGCGGATCTGAGTCGGAGGGTTGGATCTGGGATTTGGGTGGGTGAGGGGAGATTTGTAAATCAGTGAATCCAATGTTCATGCCATGTGTTTGTAGGCTCCCTGGCAGAAGATGACGTGTTCCTGGCAACATTCTGGAAAATCTCTTCTGAACACTCTCCAGCTTAGTAATCTCCTTCCTATAACAGCACTGCACACAATACAGTGGAAGAGGCTTTTACAATGTCTGGCAAAATCTCAGCATGACTCCCAACTTCTAAAGTCAATGATCTGAGCCCCTTGGATCCCTGTGTTCTATAACGCTACCAACGCACTACCATTAATTGTATAAGCCATTCTTTTGTTTGCTTTAACAAAATGCAATACCTCGCATTTATCCAATTTAAACTCCATCTGCCACACCTCAGCTCAGTGAGTGTTATTAATGTCGCCTCATCCTCCCCCTTCAGGTTTAAAAGACCCTCCCCTCACCAAAAGGCCTACAGACACCAACCTTGAGTTTCCCAAAGACCCAGAACTTGGTTTGCCTTGTGTAGGCAGATTGTGCAGTGGTTATGGAGAGGCTGGAGTAAGCAAAGCTGGAAAGGAAACAGTTGCCTTGTATCAATGAATGATTGTAGGAAGAGGGAAGCCACATGACAGAGATTTGAAATAGTGACCGGTGTTTTGGGCCCAGAATTGTGCTCCTTTTTCCTCTCTGGTGTTCAGTATTGATATCTACTCGAGATCACTCATAGTGCAGAGTGTGTTTGCAGGATTTCTTCCCCCTAAAATAGCAGACTACTGGTAATAGCCATTTAAACCAGAAATCATAGCCAAGCAATTGAAGATGTTCATTGGTTATCTCAATGGCATAGCGAATGCACTCAATATCCTTTAGTTGAGGCTAATAACTTGTACTTTTTTTTCAATTAGAAATGTCCCCTGTATAATTTGGTAATGGTAACCAGAATTTAATAAATCCACACACTTCAAATATGACCCGATATCTGGGCATGATTTAGGCCTTGTTTAATGAATAGTGTCCACGTTTCTGCGCCAGAACTTGGATTCGATTCCAGTCCATGACTGTCTGATAGCGCCCCTATCTCTGGAGAAGGTGGAGTGGAGTCATGTCCCGTGGTGGTGTGTCATACCGTGTTACAACAAGCTGATTAACAAACACACAGGAGCATCATGTTGCAGCTTTAAGGGCTAATGCTGAATGATGGTTATGTCTCTATTATTGCGCCGAAAATTCTAGTTCCAAATTCCACAGAGCTGTTGCATAATATATCTGAACAATTGATTAAACTTTTTTGGAATCGTGCCTTGATGGAGAAGGAAGAGGTACGGTTACTGAATTTGAGACAATAGGCCCAGGATGACTGAAGCACAGCCAACCGTCTTGATTGGAGTCACATTTACACTTTCTAGAGGTTTATAAAATTATGAAGGGCATGGTTAGGGTGAGTGGTCAAGGTTCCTTCCCCCCAAGGTAGGAGAGTCTAAAACCAGAAGGCGTAGGTTTAAGCTGGGAAGAGAGATATTTGAAATACAATGAAGAACAACCTTTTTTTCCTGCAGAGGGTCGTGCTTCTATGGAATAAATTGCCAGAGAAACTGGTGGAGGCTGGAACAATTACATCATTTAAAAGGCAACTGGATGGCTTTATGATTAGTGGGACATGGGCCAAATGCTGGCAAATGGGAGTGGTTTAATTTAGAATAATTGGATGACATGAACAAGTTGAAATGTCTGTTCCCCTGTTGTACATCTCTATGAATCATTGATTTAATTAATGAAGGTCTCTTTGTCATCTTCGGCTGTTCACCATTATACAAACACTGTCCACTGTACACCAAAACTTGATGTCATCCGCAAATTTG
>NC_057717.1:22017310-22023016 GCF_004010195.1 Chiloscyllium plagiosum | reverse complement strand
AATAACCATTTAAGCTGGAAATCATAGCCAAGCAATTAAAGATGTTCATAGTTTATCTCGATAGCAGAGCACATGCAATCACCATCCTGTAGTTGAGTCGAATACATTTTATTTGTTTAACAATGGGAACTGTTGCCTGTGTCTATCAGTAATGTTAATGAGAATAATAAATGCATGCAGAGCTGAAAGCTGACACTTAAAATATGACCCAAATTCTGGGCATGGTTTAAGTCTTGTGTAATGGAAAGCGCCCCTGCCTCTGTGCCAGAATTCTGGATTTGATTTCATTCCATGAATTTGTGTTAGTGTCCCAATCTCTGGAGCAGATGATCTGGATTCATTTCCTGCCTGTTGAGGAGGTGTGTCACAGCATGTCAGAACAAGTTGATGAACAAGCACACAGGAGAATCATTTTGTAGCTTTCGGGGCTATTGCTGAGTATTGGTAGTGCCCCTTCCTCTGAGCCTAAAGGTTCTAGGTTCAAATCCGACAGAGATTATAATCCGACATTATATGTCTGAACACGTGGATTAAAATGATTTTAGAATTGTGACTTGATGGAGATAGAAGAAGTGTCATTATTGAATTTCAGAAATTAGGCCCATGATGACTGAAAGCACAGCCATTCATGTTGATTGGAGTTGCATTTGCAACTTCTAGAGGTTTATACAATCATGGGAAGAGTAAATAGTCAAGGTCTATCTCCCAAGGTAAGGAAGGCCAAAACTGAAGAGCATAGGTTTAAGGTGGGAAGAGAAGAGTTGAAGAGGAACCTATAGGGCAACTTTTTCACGCAAAGCATAGTGCGTGTATGGAATGAGCTGCCAGAGAAAGTGGTGGAGGATGGTGCAATTGCAACATTTAAAAGGCATGAGTATATGAATAGGAAGGGGTCAGAAGGATATGGGACAAATGCTGGAAAATGGAACAAGATAATCCAGAATATCTGGTCGGCTTGGGTTAGTCGAAGGGTCTGCTTCCCTTCTGTATAGGTCTACGATTTACATATTCAATTGATCAAGATATCGTTATAAGCACTGACTGTAAGACATTAAATAAACGTTGTCTGCGATACAACCAAACTTGATGTCATCTGCAAATTTGCTAATCATGGCTTCTACAATTCTCATCTAAGTTATTGATATAAATGGCAAACAAAGGGGGATCCAACACTTTTTCTTGTGAATCACATCTGATCACAGGTTTCCAGTTTGAAAATAACCCCCCACCTTTACCCTGTCTCCTGCCAATAAACAGACATACACAGAACACACACACACAACCCCCACCACCACACTGTCTCCTGCAATTAAACTGATATACACAGAAACACACGCACACACGACCCTCCACCACCTCTCTGTCACTTGCCATGAAACAGTTATACACAGGAACACACACATCCCTCCACCACCATCTCGTGTCCTACCATTAAACAGATATACACAAAACACGCACATATAACCCTCCACCACCACCCTGTGTCCTACTATTAAACAGATAAACACAGAAACACATACACACACACACGTAGCCATATCGAGACACAGGTACAGTCATGTCTTTAATACAGAGATAGATAATTTTTGATTAAAACATGGGTCCAGAGTTACATTGCGAATGCAGGGCAATTGTGTTGACAAACATGTCAGGCAAGTCCGAACAGCAATGTAGAGTTGATGGGCCTAATGATCTTATTTCAATTTCCTATGCTATGTGGCCTTCAGATGACAGGAATATTTTTGGAGTGGGCAATGGAGGCTGAGTTTGATAAATAATTTATTGAACGGTCAATGCGATTGTGAGATGGGTTTGAGGAGCTAATTGGTCTGTTCCCATTTGTTGTGCTGTTATTTCTCAGAAGACACACACACACACACACACACACACACACACCCACCCATATCGAGACACAGGTACAATCATGTCTTTAATACAGAGATAGCTAATTATTGATTAAAACATGGGTCCAGAGTTACATTGAGAATGCAGGGTAATTGTGTTGACAAACATGTCAGGTAGGTCCGAACAGCAATGTAGAGTTGATGGGCCTAATGATCTTATTTCAATTTCCTATGCTATGTGGCCTTCAGATGACATGAATATTTTTTGGAGTGGGCAATGGAGGCTGAGTTTGATTAATACTTTACTGAATGGTCAATGCGATTGTGGGATAGGTTTGAGGAGCTGATTGGTCTGTTCCCATTTGTTGTGCTGTTATTTCTCAGAAGAAGAGGCGACTTGCTGTCAGGTTAACACACTTTAAAATTAAAAGATCTCCCATTGACATTTGAGATAATGTTGTTCCGTTCTCCTTCGGACTATGCAATCTGTGGTGCTGTCATCCCCAGGGAACAGTGAAGACTGGGTCATTGAAGATACTCAGTGCTGATCTTGACTGATCTTTGATGGGCAGAAGAGTCAATGTTTATTGACAAGAGACAGGAAGGGGGTGGTCAGCTACACTCAGATCAGCCATGATGTTTCTAAACTGTGCAGCAGGCTGGAGGGGCCGAATGGCCAATTGCTGCTCTTATCCCACATGTGATCCTCCCAATTCGCCCCTCGAGGCTGTTACAGAGAGAAAGGAAAGCCCCTTTCAGCCAGTCAGATGCGTTATGATGAGACAGGAGGAGGCCATTCTGTCCCTCAGTGGAGTTACACAGGAATACAATACATTACTTCAACACATTGACTAAATTACATCGCACAGGAAGAGGCCATACAACCTTTCTGGGACAGAGAAGCTCTGGCTAACTAGCTGGAAGTACAGAGTAGAGATAATTTTGAGCTTGGAAAGCTGTAACTAGTTCAATTCCTCAGGGATCAGTGTGAGTTTATCACCAGTTTACAATCCAGTTTAATGCCTTGGATGAAGGGGCTGAATGGACTGGAGCTCAGTTTGCTCATACACCAGGACAAACATTCAATAAGGTGTCAAGTGGAGGCAGAGAATCTGCAATGGCATACAGAAGTGGAGGGCAGTGAGTAAACCTGCGACAAAAAAAAAACGCAGTATAATGTGGATAACTGGAACTTTGTGTTTTGGGGAAACAACAAATCAGCAGTAAATACGTTAAATGGAGAGAATGCAGAACGTGGTGGTATACATGGATTTGTGTGTCTTAGTAGATGAATCACATCAAGTTGCTCGGAAGATGCAGCAATTCATTTGGAAGGGAAATGGAATGATGCTGTTTCGTGCAATGGGTCTCGGGTTTGAACTTAGCGATATTTTCCTGCATCGGTGCAAGGCATTGCGGAGACCACATCTGATGTATTGTTTCAAGTTATGATCCCCACAACCTAAAAAAAAAACTAAATTGTTTTCAAACATTACAAAGATACTTATCTTTACTCGGCCTTGGGATAAAGACATTATGACATGAAGGATTACCAGTTTAGGCCTGCGAAAGAGAGATATTCTTATTGACCATATAAGATCATGAGGTGCGTGCTGCTGGTGAATATCTGATGGATATTTCCTCTTGTGTGCGAGAATAAAACTGGGGATGTAATTTTAGAATAAGACAGATTCTGAGGCAGGGTCACTGGACCAGAAACGTTAACTCTCAATTCTCTTCAGATATGCTGCCAGACCTGCTGAGCATTTCCAGCAATTTCTGTATCTCTTTAAGAATAAAATACATTCATTTTAACGCAGATATGGTGAAGACATTAAATGTTTTATTTTTATATTACGCAGGCACATATAAACACATCTTCAAATCATATAGGGTAATTATTTGTTAATTTAATTATTCTGTGTATGACAGCAGCATAGATGCACCTGCATGGAGCAGGAAATGTGATGGAGTCATATCGTTGAAACAATGTTCAAGGAGAGCTCATATGGCCCAGTTTGGGGACTGATAACATCTCTGAATCAACTTAGAGATGGAAATGTGCAATTCCTCTCTTTCTCTTTCCCTGTCCCTCAGCACAGCAATGTGTTTAGCAAAAAGAAAAGCATAGTCGATTTTATTACTCATGGAGGATTCCGGATGAGGATTCATTGGAATCTCCCCACTGCTTGAAGGAAAGGGAATTCAGCCAATTTCATCTGCTTCGAGAAGCTTGCGTGTGCAGAATAATTTCAGAAATAATTATTAGGAGTCGATAGTGGGATGTTGGGGGTGGGGGTGGGGGAACAGACAAGAGATTCTGTGGCTTCAAATGGGAATCCAGGATGATGTGTAGCCTCACAAATGCCAGGGTCCAGGATGTCTCAAATCGGCTGCAAATCGTTCTCAAAGGGGAGGGGCAGCAGCCAGAAGTCATTGTGCACGTTGGTACAAATGACGGAAGTACAAATAGGGATGAGGTCCTGCAGAGTGATTGTAGAGAACTAGGAAAAAAGATAAAAGCCAGGACGATGACATTGGTAATATCCGGTTTACTTCCAGTGCTCCATGCTAGTGATGGCAAAAAAACAGGAAAACATGGCAGATGAATGTGTGGCTAAAGAATTGTTGCAGGAGGCAGAGATTCAGATTTTTAGATCATTTGGATCTTTGGTGGGGCAGAGGTAACCTGTTCAAGAGGGACTGCTTATACCTGAACTGGAGGGAATCCAATATATTGCCAGGCAAGTTTGCTAGTGCTACAAGGGAGGTTTTAAACTAGATTGGCTGGGGCTGGGGAGGCTATTGAACGTGGGATCCTCAACAGCAGGGAGAAAACTGCGAGGATAGAAAGAGATTCAGAAATCAGAAACAGTAAAGTGAAGAGACAGGTCAGGCTGGAACACGACAGAAGGCAAGGAATGCCTGTTGGATTAAATTGCATCTGTTTCAATACAAGATGACTGACAGCTAAGGCTGATGAACTCAGGGCGTGGATAGATACTGGGACTGGGATATTATAGCCATTAGGCAAACAGGGCTAAGGGAGGGAAAGGAGTGGCAGCTTAATGTACCAGGGTACAGCTGCTGTAGGCGGTATAGTGGTGGTGGAAGGAGCAGAGGGGGAGTTGCAGTTTTGATTAAGGTGAGTATCACAGCAGCGACCAGGTATAAAATAACAGAAGGCTCATCCAGTGAAGTTTTGTGAGTCGAACTAAGAAATAAGAATGCAATGGTTACATTATTGGGGTTGTACAATAGGCCTCCAAGTAGCCAACGGGAATTCAAGGAAGAAAAATATGTGGAGAGATTGGGGAGACTTACAGGGTCAATAGGATTGTCATTGTAGGAAATTTTAACTTTCTTAACATAGACTGGGACTGACACAGAATCAAGGGCTTCGATTGGGTGAACGTATTAAGTGTGTTCAGGGAAGTTTCCTCAAGCAGTATGTAGAGGAGCCTACTCGGGAGGGGCAAAACTCGACCTACTCTTGGGAAATAGAGCAGGACAGGTGACTGAGGTGACAGTTGGGGAGCACTTTGAGACCAGTTACCATTGTTCTATTAATTTTATAATAATTTTAGAGAGGGACAAAGTGGTTCACAGGTGCAAGTTCTAACTTGAGGCAAGGTGCATTTTGATAGAATTAGACAGAAACTTGCAGGGTTGATTGGAGTAGTTTGTTTGTAGGCAAACAGACCTCTCGCAACTGGGGAGGCATTTAAAAGTGAGATAGCAAGTGTTCAAGGTCTATATGTTCCTGTGAGAGTGACGGGCAAGGTTGGCATGAAGAGGGAACACTGGATGACAAGAGATATTGAGGCTTTAACCAAAAAAAAGAGGAGGAGATGTGGGTGAG
>NC_057717.1:22007924-22016810 GCF_004010195.1 Chiloscyllium plagiosum | reverse complement strand
CGTTTACCAAGCTTGCAATTGAACAGGCAAGTTTAGTCACTGAAATCAGCATTCGTCTGCATATACAATTGTGTGCCAGCTGCTGGAATGGCTGAAGGATCTGTATTCAGTATTACAGCACTTATTCAGCTGCTTTTTTAAAAAAAACTGCTCACACTGCAGGATGGTTGCAGGAGTTGGTGATTTGTTTTGTCACACTTACATAACTGGTTTGCAAGAAGTCAGAGCACAGGTAGGGGGAGAGGCACAGAATGTCGGGGAGATGGAATTTTTCCTTGCAGTATAGACCACAGAGGTCAATGGGAGGTAAAACGTTCAGGACCGGCTGATGAAGGGGAAACATTTCACTGAAGAGATTGGGATGTTTTAAAGCAATGGCTTTTCCAGCAACTCTGCTTTTCTTTCTGATTTACAGTATTCGCAGTTCTTTCGCCTTTTATTTGGATGCTTTCTATTGTTCTAGTTAAATAAGAGCTTCAATCAGTAGGAAAAAAGCAAGCATTGGAAATGCAAATTTAGTGTGATTGCTGTGGTCTGGTCTGCAATGGTGTTTGTTGCACTGCTGTCATATGCTTTCAAGAGGAAGCCCTTGAACAATCTAAACAACAGCTCTCCAGCAATATCCTTTCACATCTTTGATTTCTGAATCAAGGATCATTTATACACAACTGGAGCAAACTTATTTTCTGCAACTGTCCCTGGAGAAATTAGATTTCCCGGTTCTTCACAGTATACGAGGCTGAAATTAGTCATGAAAGAAGACATTTTAAGCTCGGTCTTGTATGCACAATTGGCTGATAGCTGGTATAAAATTGCTGGATGCTCAGCGATTCAGTATTATATTCTTTGATCATCTAAATTTATTAAGTAAATCAACTTCCAGAGGTAATGGGAAAATGGAAAACAGTATGTTTTTTTCTTTAAAACTTTCATAGGGGCTTTGAAAGACATCACAGGCAGAACGAGGGGAGCAGAGGATATAGGAACCCTAACCGTTCAATATATTTATTCTTTCTTCAGAGTTTAGCTATCTAAATGTTCGACTACAAATTGAGATCTGAACATTGAATGGGCAAGCAATTTTCCACTGACCACGTTTGAAGGTTTTTTATTGATGCAACTATTTTTAAGCAAACAAAATCTCTAATTTCTCAGTAAAATGCAAACATTATAGACATATTAAAGCAACTTTGTTAATGTGACTGCTGTAGGTTGGTGTTTGTTGCATTGCTGTGGCATGTACTCAGACAGAAGCCCCTCCCTAGAAGTTCCAGGATGTGGCACTAATTTTCTTTAACATTGTTGTGTTCAAGATGAATCTTAATTAAGTCACACATTGGACTAAAACTTTCTTTGTGAACACTGCATTCATTACTGGAATCTCTTCTGCCTTGGAAGTGCCACAGTTTCCATATGTGTTACAGCACAAATTAAGTGATTTTAAACAAACACTTGAAACATTCAACCATTGAAAAAGCTCTGAAGCTGGAGGATTTCAGCATTATAAACTTGTTTGTTGGATCTTTACATTGAAACTCCAATTTATCAGTTTAATCAACCTGCCACATCCCATACAAACAGGGATGACTTAGATATACAACATGAATATGTCTCATTAATTGTAACTTTAAATCCACATTCCTGCCTACCCTGAACACCTTTCACCATCCCTCTCTCAACAATAAACTATTTATATTTGGCTTTAAAATATTCCATAGCTCTGCTTTAATAATGTGCCAGAGTTTCCACATTTTGAGAGAAAACAAATCATCTGGAGGTGTTTTAAATGGGCAACCACTGACAAGTAATCCTTCATTCTCCTCTCTTCTGTCAGAGGAAACATCTTGTTTCAATTAATTTGCCTCTTCCTCTCCTTGCCACAAACTGACAAAAGCCTAGACTATCCGAATTCCCTTTGTATGACAAGTCATTCTGTAAGCATTATTCTGGTAAGCATTCTCCGAATTGCCTCCAATGTATTTACTTGCATCCATAAACAGCGTGACCGATACGAATGAGAGCATTCAAGATACAAGCTCAGCAGTGCTCTCTACTTTTGTGTTTAAATTCCCCCACGATAAAAGGAAAACATTTATTCGTTTTCCTAATTACGTACTGCTAGCACTTTGTGATTCAGGTAATGTTACACTCTGATCCCACTGCATCTCAGAGCTATGGAATCTCCCTCTTTTAAAACAAAATGCTTTTCTTCCAGTCAAAATGGACAACTTCACTTTTATCCACGTAAAGCTCTGTTTGTCAGGTCTTTGACTATTCACTTAACCTATATTTCTCTATAGTGCCCCAATGTCCTCTGAAGTTATTTTTTTAACCTTTCTTTGTCATGTCAGCTTTATATTAATTCCTTCGTGAGTCATGGACTGTGAGTCAATACTTGGAAGATTTGACCAGATACAGATTTGTTTAAAATAGTTGCTCAAGTTATATGATCTTAACCATTCTGAACTCCGGTTAATTCTCAGTTCCAAACAAACACCGAAGTAATGAATATTCATGTAAAAAAAGCTGAACCCCTGAATGTAATTAGAGTATACCAAAATAACAATAGGATTCTTGTCAGCACCCCTCTCCACACACACACATGGAAAAGTGAAAATCATGAAATGTAAGATGTCTGTAAGGCAAATGGATACTATAAACTTCCACTGTATTATGTCAACCTTTTGGCAAAACAACAATGGTTCACTCAGACCCGTGGCCTGTGCGTCTTGCTTGATGTGGGAGCTTAGGAACGTGGCTGACGCTCCTGACTCTTACACTTGCAAGAAGTGTGTCCAGATTCAGCTCTTGTTTGACCGCATGACGACTCTGGAGCTGTGGATGGATGCACTGTGGAGCATCCGTAATGCTGAGCATGCCGTGGATAGCACGTTTAGTGAGCTGGTCACAACACAGTTTAGAATTGCTGAGGGAGACAGTGAATGGGTGACCAAAAGACAGAAAAAGAGTAAGAAGACAGTTCAGATGTCCCCTGCCGTCATCTCCCTCCAAAACAGGTATAACGTTTTGCATACTGTTGGGGGAGATTACTTACCAGGGGACGGCAGCAAGTTGCATGGTTCATGGCATCGTGGCTGGCACTGCTGTTCAGAAGGGCGGTAAAACGAATCGTAGGACCATTGTCACAGGGAATTCTCTTGTAAAGGGAGTAGATAGGCGGTTCTGTGGCCGGAATGGGACTTCTGGATGGGATGTTGCCTCACAGGTGCTCAGGTCAGGTATGCCACCGATCAGCTGCACAGCATTCTAAAAGGGGAGGATGAACAGCCAGTTGTCTTGGTGCTTATGGACACCAACGATATAAGTAGAAAATGAGATGAGGTCCTCAAAGAAGAATTCAGGGAGCTAGGAGGGAAGTTAAAGAGGAGGACCTCAAAGGTAGTGATCTCGGGATTACTACCAGTGTCAGCCAGTGTAGAAAAAAAAACAAGGTTGAACACATGGCTTGAGAGATGGTGTAGAAGGGAGGAGCTCAATTTGTTGGACATTGGGACTGGTTCTGGGGCAGTTGGGACTATTACAAAATGGACGGTCTACATCTGAACCAGACTGGAACCAATGTCCTTAGTGGGTTTTTTTTGCTACTGCATTTGGGAATATTTAAACTAATGTGGCAGGAGACTGGGAACCAGAAGAGAAAACAAGTAGGCAGTGATGTGGAGATTGGAGACTGTAAGAATTATGAAGATAGCATTCATAAAGGGAAGAGTAGACAGAGAGTAGATGAGCACAAAAAAGCTGGTAGCCTAAAATGCATCTACTTTAATGCAAAGAGTATAGTGTGAAAGGCAGATGTACTTCGGGCTTGGGTTAGTGCCTGGAAGTATCATGTCATTGCAATCACAGAGGCTTAGTTGAAGGAAGGGCATGAAGATTGGCAATTAAAGATCCCTGGATATAGATGCTTCAGACAGGACAGGGAGGGAAGTAAAAGGGAGGGGTGGAGTTGCATTGCTGGTCAAGAACGACGTCACGGCTGTGCTAAAGGAGCACACTATGGAGGTCTTAGGTAGTGAGGCATTATGGGTGGAGCTGAGAAATTAGAAGGGTGCAGTTACACTGTTGGGGCTGTATTCCAACAGTGAGCATGTGGTAGAAGAACAAATAGGCAAACGGATTATGGAAAGATGTAGAGGCAATAGGTTGTGGTGATGGGAGATTTTAATTTTCCCAACATTGACTAGGATATACTTAGCGTCAGAGGTCTGAATGGGGTATAATTTGTAATAAGTGTCCAGGAGAGTTTTATACTGCAGTATGTCAATAGTCCGTCGAGGGAAGGGGCCATATTGGACCTAGTACTGGGAACAAGCCAGGACTGTGGTAGATGTTGCGGTGGAAGATTTCTTTGGGAACAGTGACCACAATTCTGTATGTTTTAGAATACTCATGGATAAAGAAGAGAGTGGTCCTAAGGGAGGAGTACTAAACTGAGCCAAAACCAATTATATCAAAATTCGGCAGAAGCCCGGAAATGTGGAATGGACACAGCTCTTTGAAGGGAAGTCCACATTTGAGACGTGGGAGGCTTTGAAAGTTAGGTTAAAGATAGTGCAGGATAGGCATGTCCCGTTAAAGTCAAAGGATAAGAAGTGCAACATTCGTGAACCGTGGATGACAGGAGAAATTCTACGACTAGCCAAGAGGAAAAGGAAACCATACATAAGGTCTCGGCAGCTAAGAACAGAATGGGCCCTGGAAGAATATCGGAAGAGTAGGACAAGTCTTAAACGAGGAATCAAGCGGGCTTAAAGGGGTTATGAAATAGCTTTAGCGAGCAGAATTAAGGAGAATCACTAAGCATTTTATTCTTATACAAGAAGCAAGAGAGTAATTAGAGAAATGATTGGTCCACGAAAGGATAACGAAGGAAGGCTGTGTGTCGAACCCGAGAGAATGGGTGAGATTCTGAATGATTACTTTGCACCAGTGTTCACTGAGGAGAGGGACATGATGAATGTTGAGATTAGAGATAGAAGTTTGATTAGTCCTGATCACGCTGACATAAGTAGGGAAGATGTGTTGGGTAGGCTAGTGATTATTAAGGTGGACAAATCCCCAGGACCGGAATGGATCTATCCCAACTTGCTGAGGGAGGCGAGAGGGGAAATACCTGGGGCCCTGACAGATATCTTTGTGGAATCCTTAAATACAGGTGAGGTGCCGGAGGATTGGAGGGTAGTTTATGTTGTCCCCCTGTACAAGAAGGGTAGTAGGAATATTCTGGGTAACTAAAGACGAGTGTGCATGACGTCAGTGGTGGGAAAGTTGCTGGAGAAGGTACTGAGGGATAGGATCTACTTATATTTAGAAAAGAATGGGTTTACAGTGTTAGGCAAAATAGTTTTGTGCAGGGGAGATCGTGCCTTACCAACTTAATTGAGTTATTTGAGGAAGTGAACAAGTTGCTAGATGAAAGAAGGGCTGTACATGTCATATACATGGATTTTAGTGAGGTGTTTGATCAGATTCCCCATGGTAGACTAATGGAGAAATTGAAGTCACATGGTGTGCAGGGTGTTCTAGCTAGGTGGATAAAGAACTGGTTGAGAAACAGGAGACAGAGAGGAATATTTGAAGGGAGTTTCTCGAAATGGTGCAAGGTGACCAGTGGTGATCCACAGGAGTCAGTGTTGGGGCAGCTGTTGTTTGTAATATAAATAAATGATCTGGAAAAGGACACTGTTGGTATGATCAGCAAGTTTGCAGATGACACGAAGATTGTTGGTGTAGCAGAAAGCGTAAGGGACTGTCAGAAAATGCAGGAGGATATAGAGGGACTGGAGATTTGGGCGGAAAGTGACAGATGGATTTCAATCCAGACAAATGTGAGGTGATGCATGTAGGCAAGACTAATTCTAGAGCAAAATTATACAATGAACGGAAGAGCCTTGAGAAAAGTTGTTGGGCAGAGAGATCTGGGAGTGCAGGTTCATGGTAATCTGAAGGTTGATGCACAGGTGAATAGAGTAGTCAAGAAGTCATATGGTTTGCTTGCCTTCATTGGACGGCGTATTGAGTATACGAGCTGGCAAGTCATGTCAAAATTGTACAAGACATTGGTTCAGCCGGATTTAGAATTCTAATGTTCTGGTCGCCACATTATCACTAGGATACGGACGCCTTTTGGAGGGTGCAAAGAAGGTTTACGAGGATGGAAGGTGCTAGCTATGAAGAAAGGTTGAGTAGGTTAGGTTTACTTTCATTAATAAAAAGGAGATTGAGGGGGGACCTGATTGAGGTTTACAAAATCGTGAAGAGTTTAGACAGGGTGGATAGAGACAAGCTTTTTCCCAGTGTGAAGGATTCAATAACGAGAGGTCACGCTTTCAAGGTGAGAGGTGGAAAGATTAAGGGGGATGCACGAGGCGAGTACTTCACACAGAGGGTGGTGGGCGTTTGAAACGCATTGCCAGCAGAGGTAGTAGAGACAGGCACGGTAGATTCATTTAAGATGCATATGGACAGATGCAGTGGATGGAGAGCAGAGGGATACAGATTCTTAGGAATTGACCGACAGGTTTAGACAGTACATATGGATCGGCTCAGACTTGGAGGCCGATGGGCCTGTTCCTGGGCTGGAGATTTCCTTTGTTCTTTTTTTGTTAACTTATAAATTCGTTTTCATGTTGTATTTATTAGAAGGTGAGAGGTTGGGAAGTGCTTTTGCCAAAAAGGACCCGAATCGAACAGAATTCATTTCGGGCATCCATTCACCAGGACAAGAAATGAAATGTCAGCCTTCATTACAAAATGAATGATGTGTAGGAGTTGTGGAGTGTTGTTGAGGCAATATTTGGGCTTTTGTGGACAGACTTTCTGACCTTTATAACTCAATGGTCTCCTTGTCACAGAGGCAGTGCAAAACTGTTTTATCAGAATAATCTCTGGGATGATTGTAACATGAAAAGAGTGTGAAGGAAACGTATGTTTAATTTGTAGCACGGTGAGCGAATAAGAGGTGACTGCATTGAAACTTGAAGATGATGGACGAACACACATTATGTTCAGAGATAGATATTGATGTCATAAGAAATACATTTTCCCCAAGATACGTGCTTCTTGGTAATTTATGTACCTTTGTGAAGCTCCTATGTTGGTTGGGAGAGAGCTTCAGGCTCTGAATGAACTCTCATTGCCTCAATGTGCACTTGGTGTGTGACCCTGCTCTGAAAGTCACATTGTTCACTAATCTGTCAGCAGCTGCAATGCCTAACACCTGGAAAGGTTAGCTATTCCCAACAACTTCTGACCTCCATAGGGAATATCGGTCTGCCTTCTCGGAAATATCCTCCCTCCTCACCGTCAACAAACCATATTAATGTATTCATTGTGGTGTACCATTAGCAATGGAGCCAGGAGGAACGGCATGGAGCAGTCTATCCGTGCAGTCTCTGTTTCATTGGTTTGTCATGTTTGGTCGTAGATAACATTCTCCTCTATCTGTACAAGGGGTTTGAGCGGCTGAATGGTCACCTCCTGATGTCATGGGAGACGCTCAAGAACCTGACTGGGCAACCAACCCGTGGATCCTGTTTAGCAGCTCAATGTGTTTGACTGGGCTCCTTATCTTCCTGTGTGATAGTCAGGAGAGAATGAATGGGCTATCCCTATTCTTATCCAATAGCACTGATGGGCGTAATGACCTCCTCATATTCCTGTGAAGTGAGCTTGAGGTGCTGAATGAGCACCATCGTGTCCAGCTGGACTGTTACACGCATATTACCGACACTTCAACAGCATAAGCCTGAATGCTGTCCGGTTTTCCTGCACATGGACACAGATGGCTTCAGGAGCTGAGGGGGCACATTGTTCCGAACATTACATGATTTTTAGTCACCACCTCCGCTTCTGAGATTCTGATGGGGGAAAGACACCGAGGTGCAAATGAGGATGTTTGTGCTGTGGATCTCCCGCAGAGATGTCCCCAGACTGAGGTGGTACATATCGAAGAACTACAAACATCTTCTTTGTGTTGAATCACTCCAAACGGAGGGGAGGTTACGCTTCATTTCCATTATGTTCAATTTTCTTCAGGTTACTTGATACCATCCTCGGTTAAACACTGCCTTGTTGTCAGGGCCAATCACTATTACCTGGTTTGTATATATTTTGTTCATGTCAATAGGTCACGGTGTATGTGTGTGGTGTGTATCCTTCTCACAGAGGGGTGTGACCATCGGGACTTCTCTATCCCAGAGAGGTTGGGGAGGTAGATCATTGAGATAGTTGGAAGACAGGGATGGATGGATGTTTGACACGGCAGGCGCTGCGGGAGTTGGGGTATAGGGCAGATCAGCCATGATGTTATTGAAGGGAGAGGCAGGCAGTAAGGGCTGAATGACCTATCCTGCTTCCCATCTTCTTGAATTCTGTTATTGGAAGGTTCATCGTTGTTAGTTTCCTGGCTGTCCTGTGAAGGAATGCTGCAGTCAAAGAGAGCAGAGGATTTTATGAGCAATATTTATGAGCAGTATGGCGTCATTAGTCACTGTGAATCTGAATCAACAACATGACAAATAAATAGAGACAGGGAAACTTCTGTAAAGAGAAAGGAGAGGACTGTTTTACAGTAAAACCAACTCTTATTCTCAAGAACGTTTTCCAATCCACACCAAATCATGTTTGACTGTATTCAGGGGCTGAATAGTCACCTCGGTTTCTGTGCATCAAGCAGTAGGAGGAAGTGGTCTCCAACTGCTTCTGAGTAGCGGATTGAGGGGTTGAATGGAATGGGGCGAACTAGGACTGAGGAACAGGAGTGGGTCCCTGCCCAACCAGACACTAAGGTTGTGGCTGATCAGATTGTGGTCACAGCCCCTCGGTCCTATCTGCAGGTCTTTATCCTTGAGTCACTTTCCCGTC